>NC_136884.1:13995942-14188442 GCF_949152265.1 Phoxinus phoxinus
TTCTTCAGCTGTGCGCAATACAATCTACACCGACTCTCCGTGTTTTCTTAGGTGCGCAGGGTTCCCAGACACTAGAGAGGCCAAACGTTTTAGCACGTTGTGAGAAATATCCGCATTGTATCTTTATTAGCTGTCAACACTGATGGCTCGAGTAATGACCTCTATACAGCAATAGACGGGGATTTTAAGACACTTGATCAGTGTTACGGTTATAAACTATGTGTTTTTATTGCGCAACTGCCTTTACGCACCATTTGTAAGCGTTATTATTGACGTAATTTGAAGTGGATTAAAAAAAAGATTTTTTTCTCAAACGTGGCCTACAGTATATATACTCAGATGTTGAATAATACAGTCTGTGCTGGCATGCGATCATGGTAACAGAATGTGATCATGGCCTTGTTCAGCATTTGAAAGGATTCTGGTATACATTTTAATGATGTATTTCTGATTGTGTGTGATGGTAGTGACATTTTTCAGTTTTTGGATAGCTGGATAGTCAGCATTCAATTAATTCAGGTCTTTGGGAAAACCAAATTTTTTTTTTAAATCCATTTTTAAACTGAATCCTTAATTTTAATGTTTTTTACAAATTCTTGTAATTTCTACTGTAAAGTATTTTTTTAGCAATGATTTATTGTAGAGGTTAAAAAAAAGTTTGGGGCAGGGTACTACTAGAAACAAATTGACCAATTAAAAATAGAATGATAGTTTTTTAAATATCATCCTTGCCTGAATTGAGGAATAACCCATATACATATATTAAAATATACATATAAATGTCACAATATCATTCTTTTTACAGATGCACAACTGACAATTTATTCACTTCTTTCTTCAACATTTTGATTTTAGGCCAGATTTCTTTCTTTTTTATGTATAGTCTTCATTTATAGTCATGTGACAAATTCATTTTAGTACATTTATATAAAATGCAGTTTAAAATAGTTTTAGTACAATGCTCCGAATAGCAGCGAAATAGCACCAAAAAAGAAGCAGAAATCTTGCCACTCAGTCGCTAATGAGCTACTTAGAAATTTAATGAGCGTTAACTAACATGGACACGCTGCCTCTGACACCTTCATCCACTGTCCGGATCTTGAGTTGTTTATCTGTGTGAGTGTGTGCCTCTGAAACGCTACACCAGCCCTTACAGCTGGGCCGCATCTGCAACGCTGCTCATTCTCAAGCGTAAAACTAGCAAACACTGGAGTCATTCTTGACCATTTCGTTTTGAGGTAATAGTAATAAAGTAATAAAATGACACATATTGTTTTTTGGTTTCATTTTTAATGCATCATCTCTTCAGGGGCCCCTTGCAGCATATGTATAAAGTCTTTAAGAGTTTAATTGAGTGCATATAATAATATATATATCGTATATTTATACTTTAATAATTAATACAAGTCTTGGACACGATGCAGGACAAAACGTGAGTAGCTACAGATAGAAATGTGCATGTTCTACAATTAAAGTGCAAAAAACGTTCAAAGTAAAGTAAGATCTAAAGTAGACTTCTAAAGCAAGAGTTTCTGCACATGAATGTTTATTGATGATAATTCCCTCTTGTAATGACCGTCACGCTGTTGAACTGAGTGAGAAACCACCCCTATACACAGATGTGGGAAACTCAGTAGGGGTGTTGGGTCTGGGTGGGGATCTGGGTGGTGAGGGAAGGGGGGTCGCTGAGCCCTGCCTTGGCCAATGGGGCACGGTCATTAGAGCTGACCAGTGTGGGCCCCAGTATATAAGAAGGGCCGTATGGCACCAGAGAAACCACATCACTCAGAGGTCGCCCCCTTACAGATCTCCTACACCACACCAATCATGGACGTATTCTCCACATCCCAGATCTTCTACGACAGCACCTGTGCCTCGTCCCCTGAAGATTTGGACTTCGGCCCCGGAGGGGAACTGACCGGGTCTGAGGAGGACGAGCACGTCCGGGCCCCCGGTGCTCCGCACCAGCCTGGTCACTGTCTGCAGTGGGCCTGCAAAGCTTGTAAGCGCAAATCCAGTACGGTGGACCGCCGGAGAGCCGCCACTATGAGGGAACGCCGCAGGCTGAAGAAGGTGAACCACGCGTTTGAGGCGCTACGACGGTGCACCTCGGCAAACCCCAGCCAGCGTCTTCCCAAAGTGGAGATCCTGAGGAACGCCATCCAGTACATCGAGAGCCTCCAGGACCTGCTTAGGGAACAGGTGGAAAACTACTACAGCCTGCCTATGGAGAGCAGCTCTGAGCCTGCCAGCCCCTCCTCGAGCTGCTCCGAAAGCATGGTAAATATTACTCTTACGCTACTCGTGTCATACTGTGGGCTTTACATTGAGAGACATCATATTGAAAGGCTACAAAAACTTTTTCTATAGGCCAGGGCCCAAAAGCTCAGAAAAAGCCTTTTCAATGTAGGTTTTCATCTTTTTTGTCTGTATCCAGACAAGGTCATTGTACTCGTCTCTCCATGTTTTTATCTTCATATTTTATCTCAATAGCACACAGGGGATTTTATCCCTCAAATGGAGTCAGGGCTGCCTCTCTCTCAGCATGACAACGATAAATTGCTGCCAACATCTGGCTCTTTTTATACGCTGAGATATAAGCTTACTGCTGTTTGTCAGGGAACTTAAAGGAATCGACAGTAGATGTGGAATTTTGCAACATATCGGGTTGATATTTGGTTCAAAATCTTAGTTGTGTCTGTTTTAATACTCACTTGCTCAGCAATATACTGTTATAATGCAGGTTTTCTTCTCAATGCACATTTGCTAATGGCGCTCAGATGAATTTTGCTAACGCTGGTGGGATTTATGTTTATGTTATTATGATTTTTTATATATACTAGTGGATAATCTTTGATTTGGTTCTCATAATGTAGAAAGTGCCATGTAGTTTTGCGAATTTAGCTTGATGCTAATATTTTTTGCTAATCATTTGTTGACAAAGACTAGGGCCTACAGTAGCCTATATAAAAAGTAATTTAGATGTTACCTCATGAAACACATTTTAAGATTACCTGACTAAAAATCTTTAGGCTACGGGTATCTAGTTAGCGTTTATTTATTCGAGTAAAATACTTGCTGATCTTAAAATTGTTTTTGCAAGTGAGGCATGGCCGATTAGAAAAGACTGCTAGTCATTGGTTGACAAGGCCGAGACTTCTAGACATAATTACGAGCAAGTTGATGAGATAGTAAAACTTTAATAAAGCAGAACTGCCGTTGAGATTTAGATGTGTTCTACACGAATGGACGGGACAAGAAGACCGCAGAAGTCAAACAGCAATGGTGCATGTTGATTCCCAAAACATTTATGACAAAATCTCAGAACAGGGTTTAAGATATAGTATATAGGTGGATATAGCAATGGCTTTCCCACTGGACTCTTTATGGCCTAATAAAGCCTCAGTAAATCCGGCCAACAGAGACTGGCAGGAAAGTGGCGGCCGTGCCGCATTCCTGACTGACTGCATGAGCTGCGCTGCTGCCAGGATTTTCTGCAGATTTACTCGGAGAAAGTGTCATCTTGCACAAACTGGTGTGGCTTCCACTGACTTAATCAATTCGCGACGCCTGAAGCCCAGCGTAGCGTGGGAGTCCCTTGCAAAAGAACCAGCCTGTGAAAGAAAGAGAAGGGATCTAGACTTCTAGTGCTGCTCATTCGCTGCTCGTGGCTCCAGTGATGCTCGAGTTGTTGTAGAGGAAAATAATCAAACCATGTCTCATGTACACCATGTTCACTGCTTTATATTTGTGAATGCTGACGGAACTTGTTGTGTTCTTCATTAAGGTTGACTGCAACAGTCCTGTATGGCCTCACATGAATCCAAACTGTGGGAATAACTACAACTTTAATGCACAGACTGGTAAGAAATAAAAGAATTGTCATTTATTTTTATTTGATGTGGAGTTTTTGTGTCATTAATAATGTAATCTTTCTCCAGCTAGTGCGGTGGCCAGAACTCCAGGAGCGTCTAGTTTGCAGTGTCTGTCCAGCATCGTGGACAGGCTGTCCTCTGTGGACTCGGGAATTGCAGTGGGAATGAAGAACATGGTCGCTCTTTCTCCGACTGGAAGTGAATCCCAGTGCAGTTCTCCAGACAGTCCCAGCAACAGACCAGTCTATCACGTCCTGTGAGAGGGAGCGAGACACACGCTGCATGTTCATTTTGGATAGTTTGTTAATGCTTTCAGAAACCAATAAGAATGTAGTCATTTCACACCTCCATTCAGCACAATTGCAAAGCTTTCCCCTCAAATTTATGGGTAAAATGCAAAACAAATCTGTGCATTCTTTCTGGGCCTGGTTATAATTTGATTTTGTGTCGTCAAGGCTTTAACTTAACTGTCTTAAAAAACAAAAACTATCCATAAAAATATATCACATTAAAGTACAAACAGTGGATATTTTACTGTGTTGGCTGACAATGTAGCTTAACTACGTTGACATTGGTTTTATTTATCAATAATAATCGCTTTGGTACTTTTTTTTTTTTTTTTTTTTTTTTTTTTTTATATATATATATAGGCCTACTTGATGTTGTCCAGATCCTACCCATCTCTGTTTTGTAAATAAGATTGTACATAATTTTAAATGACTGTTATTGTATTCATGTAATGTTTTTTTTGTCATATTTAATGAACATTGTCACATAAAATGACTTTTTCTCCAATAATAAATCTCAAAAAGTTGTATTTAATAATACCATTTGTCACTATTTGATTTAAAACGAGGAATACAATTATCGGGTGCTTTCTGCATCTCTCAGTAAATATTGACTGCAGCTTGGGCTTAATCATACGACATTTGTCAGCTGCTAGAAAATCATGGCTGTTGGAGGAGGACAGTTGATAATGTGATGAGTTGGATGTTGAAGAAAGAGAGAAAGAAAGGAAATGAGCTCTGTGTGCCTGTTTGCTTAATGTAACAAATGTTACACATCATTCACACCCTCTTAATACCATTGTCATGAACAAATGGCCACATGCTGACACTTCAAGGTGCTGTGTGTGTGTGTGTGCGTGTGTGTGTGTGTGTGTGTGTGTGTGTGTGTGTGTGTGTGTGTGTGTGTGTGTGTGTGAGCGCGCGCGAGGGAGAAAGAGGGAGAGGGAGAGGGAGAGGGAGAAAGAGAGTCTTTGCACAAAAGCAAGAATTAGTTTAATGTCATTATTGCTCCCAATATTAAGTGGGGTAAGATGCATCAGTGGGTCAAGTTGTTTCGCCTGATTAATCTACAAAAGTATTATTTTGTGACCATAATATTATCATATATCATATACAGTGTTATCAAGTAACAGTGGTACTTATTAAATTAAACAAAAACTACTCAGAGAGCGAAATTTACACTGGATAATCAAAAACAGTAAATAACAGTATAATTAAGAAGCTCTATCATGTGAATTTATGTATTTTATGTGTACATATTTGCTATTTATTTAAAAGCATCCTCAAACACTATACACTGACTGACATAAGACTTTATGCACTGTAAACAATTATTTTCATGATTTGCTATCACAACTTTTTATCTTTTGTCAAATTAACTTAGATAATTAATGTTGTTAAGATAACATATAATATTTTGAGTTTCTGTTTATTGAACCAAACTCCCTTATTGCATTGCCTCAATTTTTTTATTTCAATGAACTCAAAAAGTTTAAGGCAACCAGGTAACTTACTTTTTAAAGTTAAACCAACAATATATTTGTGTGTGTGTAAATGAACAGTAAAATATGAAATGCATCTTGTACACTTTGGGTGTAAAAATCAATTAATAAAACTTGTGACATACAACAGTAAATTAAATTCTACCACTCATCCACATTTTTAAATATGACTGTAATGTGCATTAATATTAGCAATGTTTTTTGAGCATATCTGCTCACTCCTAATGTTCTGTTAGTGAATCGAATTGAGAAACAACCTTCAAGTAAAAAAAAAAAAAAAAACTTGCAACCCCCATTAAAGTAGCTACTTTCACATTTTAATAGGTACCTATTCAGTCTCTGAGCCAATTTTGCTCTCGTAAAGAGTTTCAATAATGCATTAGAATGCATTTCGCTGAGAATCTTTCAAAGTGCTTTAAGTACAGTAGATTCAATTTCAGTAAGCAATCCCGTCGCCCACCTGGCTATAACTCCAAATGCAATGCAGGAAATATCCATGGCTAAAGCTCTACTATAATCCGTTAAATGACACATATATTGGATTTATTATTAACCCTTTAAAGGATTTGAACCTTCAATGGATTGAATAGCATGTCTGCTTTGACTGCACGTGTTAAAAGCTTTTCATTGTAGACCATAAAAAGGTGACTTTTTTCACTTAAAAAAACTTTTATTTGTTGTGTGTGTGTGTGTGTGAGAGAGAGAGAGAGAGAGAGAGAGAGAGAGAGAGAGAGAGAGAGAGAGAGAGAGAGAGAGAGAGAGAGAGAGAGAGAGAGAGAGAGAGAGAGAGAGAGAGGGAGAAACAAAATAAAGAATTAGTTTAATGTCATTATTGCTCACAATATAAAGTGGGGTAAGGTGCATCAGTGGGTCAAGTTGTTTCGCCTGATTAATCTCCACTCAAGTATTATTTTGTGACCATATTAATGTGCCCATCATATACAGTGATATCAAGTAAACAGTCGTAAAACCCACTCAAAATTGATGCAATTAAACAAAAACTACTCAGAGAGCGAAATTTACACTGGACTGGAGTCATTTTCTGTAATGGTATATATCTAATGTCTTGACAAAAAATTACACTTATTCTCTAGGAAAAATATAGTTCATTCACCTTTCTGCATTAACAACAATTCACTTTAGACCTTTGGCCACTAGAGTGCAGTATTTTCTCAAGTGCATACACAATGCTGCAGATGCTGTGAACTCCTGCCAAAGGCCTTCTACTGTAAAAAGAGTTGCTGCCTTATCTGAAGTAACTTGTAGTATATTAGGGCCTACTTATTTAGGATACCATGCTAACCATCTCAATTTCTAGAAGAGAAAGTAAATTGGGCAACACAGAAAAAACATAGGCATAACTCATTTTCATTAACTGCTCATCCAATAATTAGTGTGCAGATCACAACTTGACAGGTTCAACCCTTCAAACTGTCAATCGGTGCGTTAGCATAACACTTTATGCAGGTTACAAAGTTACGCCAGTATGTGGTGACGATTTTGCGTATTATGAGCGAGTCATTTAATCACTCAAACAGACGATTCCTTAAAAAAATGACTCAACAGTGAATTAGGCTGACAAACGCGATTGGTTGCTCGGAGACTCGACGGTTGATTTAGCTTCGCTCGGAAGTTTGGAACTGCTTTCGTTGGCCAGCAAAAATAGAAGAATGAAGAAAAAAAACGGACAACATTGTGTCTAAAATGTAAGGTGCTCTATATTAACTTATTGAACAGTTGTTGAAACATGATATGTTGGACATGGAATAGCCTTTTTGGTTCTTTAATGCAAATGTATTCCATCTGTCTCTCTTAGGATTTGGTAAACAAACAAAACATTGTACATTTTTAGGGGATAACTGGTTAATTTTCCAAAATGTTTGTAAAGAAATCGCCTGGCTGTGGCATTCTCTAACGGACTTCTTGAAGAGATTCAGTCCTCTCACTAAAACCTTCTTGTAGCTTGATTTCCCGCTAAAAATGCTTTTAAAAATACACCTAGAGCAGCTACCAGCACTTTTTTTATCAGTGCATTTCCATAACTGTAGCATGATATTTCCTGTTGTTTAGCCTATTGTTTTATAGGCTACTTTTCAATTTCTCAATATCTATCCATTGAAATATATGAGTAGAGCACAACTTTTTAAAAAAATAAGGATTTTATTCATTTCTTTGACTTATAAATCTCTGTAAATCTATTTTTTTTAACTGTCCAGGTGATGAGGCAGTATAGACATGAATGTTTTTTTTTTAAGTATTCATGTTTTATCTAGTTTAACACTGAGATAAAACACAAAGTGTCCTGATCTGCTGATATTGATGTCGCACAGGTTTAGATAAAGCTCTGATTTAAAATTCACCAGACCTGCAATTCCAAGTACAAATCCACTTTGATCCAAGTAAATCTATGTGCTGCCTTGGGTGTACATACTTTGTTAGTGATAAATGCAATATTATAAAATATCCCAGTTTCAGGGTTTTCCAATGGATATAATCTGTTGTTGTTGTCAGGATTTTGCTCAGACCTGTGGATTTTCTGACAGAGAATATTACATAGACAGATTACGTTTGTTTAGCTACACTTTTAGAACAGATTTTAAACAAATTAAAAAACACATTTAACAACTGGATCACATCAGCGATTCATATGCCCATACACGTCTCCCATGTATTTTCATGAGTTAAATGTTTTTTGTTTTTTTAAAGGACCATTGGAAATGTAACTGTCGTATGCCATGTTGGACTGTTATAGGTGTAATTATATATTAGGGCTTTTTCATGACATTGTAATATCAAAACAACATTGTTATATCAGATTATAACATCATGAGCAATAAATAAAAAAAACTTCAGATAATTGTGGAAATTCCAGAGCCTTTAAAGGTTGGGTAGGCAATTTCAGAGAGGCTAGCCATAGCAAGCTAGCTTTGTAAGCACAAGATCCCACCCTCCCTTCTGAGCGCTCTGCAAAGCCACACCTCCTTCAAAATACATGAACACGCACAGCCAGAGCAGAGTCTGCAAAGCGTCACAAGCGGTGGTGTTAAATAACCTCGTCTCAAAGCACATAACATTACAATAATAATGAATGTAAACAACTTACAGAGCTTGGTTTCATTTCGGCGTTGATAGTGTTGCCAGGCAAAGGCATAAATCTGAGGACATGAACAGCTCTGGGTAGGACGTCACGGGTTGCCATCTTGTAATTACAGTTATGGTGTAAATGTTTTGGTTCAGGACTCAGGAGGAACCATTAAAGCAGGGCTATGCAGTTTCGGGAATTTCTTCGCTGTATTCTCGCTTTTTGCTCGCAGGTTTCTCTACAGAGTTCCCCCTACAGCTTCGGAATAGATATTTGACATTCGGCAGACGGGACATTCTTTAAAACGTCTTCTTCATTCTGGTTCGAACAGCGAATGCCACTGTCTACAACTTTGCATAGCCTTACGGAATGCACTGATGAAGTGTGATGTCTGTGGGAGCAGTGCGTGAAGGTATGGAAATACATACATTGACAGGCAGGTCAGACATCCTAAAAAAATTTGGTCTGAGACTTCCACAGAAGATATGTATTTTTTTAAATATTGAGAACACTTTTATTGCTATCATGATGAAGAGAGTTTCAACCAGAGTAACAAAAACGTGTTTATGAAAAAAATAGCCTACCCCACCTTAAAATTGTGGGAAATTCAGTACTACTGTTAAATGCATAATCCATTTTATAGAACCAGCGAATTTCTGCATTAGTCTTTCACTGTCAGGTTCATCTGTTGCAATGTGACAAGGGCAGTTGGGCTATTTATCAGTCCATTGGATGCCTGATGAGTGTAAAAGAATTTCACCGCACAAGCCTTTGACTTCAACCTCTGTTAAACATATCATCTGGTTGTGTCTTTGGATAAAAGTATGTTCCTGTCTCTTCTCACTTTTGCATCTGCTTATGTATAAAACTTTAACATTTTCTGAAGAAGACTTGACTCAAAGAGTCTTCTTTGCATGAAAAAAGTAATTGGATCTAATTGGATTTCAAATTATTCATTTAAATGCACAGATTAATTGAAGAATAACGACACACCACTAACACCACGCAACAGATTCTGCTGTGGTTTGCAACTGTTTAGATCGCAGACTAAAAAGAGACTGACAGTTTGTGTCTAAAATGTAATTACACGATATTAGCTTCTTGTTTATTGAACTGTGTTGATTGGTTACCAGGATGTTGCAATATACGGTTGCTAATGTGTTCTAAGTGGTTGTTAGCGTGTTTCTATACGTACGCTAGGGTGTTCTGGGTGGTTTATAGGTAGTTAAGAAACAAAGATTTGAAGCTTTGCACACACGCACATATATTTATTTATACAAATATAATATGTATAACAATTGCATATCACTTGGTATTTTTTTCACTGTATAATAAGATCAGCTTGTCCAGCCTCAAAAATGCAAGTCATTAATAAGAAAGTCTGTAAGTAAACATATAAAAGGGAAGAGAATCCATTAAAATGAATTGATTGACAATCAAGGAACAAATCAACTTGGCGTGATTTTGTCTATTAGGATGACACGTTTACATGTTACCCACAGTCTGAGATTACTCAAAAACCAACCAACAAAGGAACTAATTTAAGTGTCTACCAAAGTCCTACGTCAGGAAAACCATCAAACCAAATTACAATAACACAGATACAATTTTACCTTTGATTACTGGTGGTCATCAACTACTTGCTGATTTACAGTTTTGCTTCTATAAGACTTCAACTAACAGTACAACTACAGCGCTGCAATGGATTGACATTTTGCCAGCTTTTGACGGCTTGAGTTCAGGGAAAGAAGTTGTGAAATAAAAATGCAATAAAAAAAATTAGAAAACAAAAACAAAATGCAGTAGATTAACTCTTGCTTTTTATATTGATTGTCAAAAAAGGACAATGTTAAAATATTTCTAGTGAATGAGGTGGTTTGTTATGTAAAATTACTGAACACCACAAAACAATCTTTCAAACCTCTAAGATAATAAACTTGAAAATAGAACTTTAACATAACAAAATACTGTTATCATTTATAACCTCCATTTGTAGATATCATGTATCTGTGTTTGACATTCTGTTTGTCTTCAAAGTAAATAATTTCATAATATGAACTATGTCTGAACTTAAATAGAATATTTCTGAATTAGATTTTAATTTCGGGACTAGTTACATCACAACCATAAAACCGCATCAAAACTGTACAGCTGTTATGCATGCAGGACCTGTTAAAGGTCAAGTGTGTAATTTCCGCACCACTTGTGCCACAAAACAAAATTGCGAAAATAAGGACTACTTTCAAACAGGTTTCCAGAACACTCCCTTTATGCCATTGGTTTCCAAACATGAAGTCCAGCCCTAAAATCACGCTATTGGTTGGATGCACAAACAAATAGTGTACGCAATGTTCTAATATACCAATGAAGTGTTTACACTTTTTACTTATGGTTAAATTTGTATATTACCGTAACGTGGGATCAGAGAGAGTTGCCTATTTGCAAAAATTACACACTTTTCCTTTAAATATGCCCGCCATACAATATGCCAAATTTCTCTAATAATCTCTGTCAATGGCACTGTGATACAGTGATCTCATAAGAAAATTCTGTGCAAATTGTGTTTATGGTTTAGTCTGACTTATGTCACATGGTGCATAAGATACAGTTTTATATTAACTTTACCCTTGTAAGATGAATCTTCTACGCTTAAAGTTCACTTTTTACCCATACTTTGACAGTAGAATGCGACAAAACGTGTTATTGCTAAATCTACTTTCTTTACAAAATATTCCTTGCTACAATATGGTATAAAATACCTCAGTGTTATCCAATTACGGACTACTGACATAAAAAGCGCTTCATTTTCACAGAGACACCAGCACCAAAAGAACCCTTCGTTACTGTACAACGCTGTGGCAACAAAAACATAATGAAAATAAAAAACAAATTGTTGAACGCTTTATCACATTATCACAAAACTACAATAGGGACTTTTTAAGAGGGTCACAACTTGCGATTGGTTCCAGACAACTTAAATATGAACAAGTAAGAGTAAAACAATATACTCAGTGCTAGCCTTTCTCTATGACTTCATGCCACATTTTTCCAAGCACCAATTTGGAACACAGATCATGGAGTTTTCAACCTCTTTGAGTTGTAGGTAGTTGACTGAAAGAGGATAGTCTTCACTGGAGAACAGTAAGGGTCCTCTTCCGAGATCTCTCGGATCTCCTTACATCACGTCTGTAAGATTAAGTCTCATCCAGTGTCCTCTACTTTTTCTTCTTTTGGAACAGCCTGTGAAAAACCAAAAGGACAAAAGCTGAGAGACAAGTTTAAAGGGACTGTCAAAACCTTTCCTGATATTTCTGGCTATTTTCTTTATATAACAACACACAGGGATATGTAACTGGCCGGGCTTGAACCTTCAGTTCCATGTGTCCTCTATGACAAGTACCAGTGTTGTAGTCGAGACCATCTAATTTGAGTCCAAGTCCAGACTGAGACGAAGAGAGTTGAGTCTCAGTCAAGTCCAAGACCAAGAACAAATTCTCCAGAGTCTATGACAAGATCGTGAAAACTTGGTTTTGGACTTTGACTCAAGACATGAGACTGAGTATGGACTTAAGTACTACAACACTAACAATTATGTTAATAGCTAAACATAAATTGGGCTTTTCCAATTCTTTAGCTTTATACCAAAAAGTCTAGTGCGCTAGGCTGTCTAGACAGTGCTTTTGACTGTTCCAAAATGTATATTATTTATGAGATGCCTTGTTTTGGGGGAAAGGTGGCATCGCATGCTTTCTTTGCAGACAAGTCATTTCCAGAGTACATTATGAAAAGCCTTGAATTTCTTTTTTAATTTTCTGCTGATAAATTTAGATATTTATTTGTTGGCAGGTAGCATAAAGTTCACATACTGTTTGGCACATCTCATATTATTTTACCCATATGCTTTGTAGTTGTTTTCTTTTTCAGATATCAGCCCTCTTTGTTAAGCTAGGAAACATCCTGTTTTGGATGGTTTCTATTGGATATGAGCTTATTTTAGACTAGGTTCTCAACCCATGTAACTCCACGGTCCCCCATTGTTAAAGTCAGTATGCAGACCCCTGAAACCCCCCGATATGTCCTCTTGTACTGCTGAAATAACAAAAACACAAGTTTCTTTTAGACATTAGACTTTTTAAGCCAAAAGTATACTCCCTTGTCTACAATTCGCTTTCTGAAGAGTAAAAAACTGAATTTGCCAATACAAGCCTTTTAGTAAATTGACAATTTTGGAGTTTGTTGCGTAAAAAAAAATGTTAGAGAGTTCAGCAGTGCACGTAATGTTCCCAGATGTTTAATTCATATATTTCTGATGTTTTAGCATTTAATTGTTAAATTATTTATAACTGACAAATTCAAGATATGTTGTGCCTTGCTGCCTTCCCCAATCTACATTAGATCTTGAACTGATCTTATTTGTTTTTCAGATATGTGTGTGTGTGGTGGTTTAGTGTTGGCAGAGTGCTCTCTGGTCACTGTGGCTGTGACATGCCAGTCTTGATAGGGGATGATCTGGGGCTCAGCTCTCTCACCATGATCCTCTTGCCCAGACATAATGTCCCAAAAATACTCAGCAGCTCACAAGCACATATGATTTTATAGCCAAGGATTTAGCCACAAGCAAGAGATGCACAAGGAATTCCATTAGGCATCTGGTGATAAGTACAGAGGGCAGTGCCTCTGTGAGAAGTGTATCCACACGGACATGCTTTTGAGTCGGCACTGCTTATAGCTTCATTTTAGGCTTGGATGGTTTCTAAGGCGAGGTTACAATGCTGCCAACTATACTGCTGCTTAGAGCTAACTATGGTGTGAGGAGGCAATGAGGCGAGAGATGGGCCGAGTATCATTAATACAAGGAGATGTGCTTTGGTTTGTCTGGAAAAGACTGACTAATAGAATTCTCTCCTATTGTATCGCATTTGCAAAGATGAAAGCAGTCTCGGGATAATACGAGTGCTGTTATTTCAGAACAGTGATATTTGAAGTGATAAATGATGACATACTTTCTCTTTTTAATATAGAAGGGAGGGGCTGTTTCAGAAGTTAATATGTGATGTAGTTACTTGTAAATTATTTTGACAAAGACATATAAATTAGCACCAAATAGAAAAAAAATACTATTTTATAAGCCTGTGTACTTACTTACTTCCTGCCCATTATATATACCAATCACAATTTTGGAAACATTACTTTTTTTTTATCTTGTAGAAAGAAGTCTCATGCTCATCAAGCTTGTTGGCCAACCGTGCTGAAACGTGCTGGTAGAACGCGGTTGCTTTTTATTCCAACTGGAAAATTCACATGGAATCGAACCGTTAAGCAACGACAACGGTTTGGCCCGATGGTGGAAAGGCGGCTTTTGTTGGCTCAAGAATAGTTCAATAAAAAAATGTGGTCATCATTTACCCCCCGTCATGTTGTTCCAAACCTGATTCTTCTGTGGAACACAAAAGAAGATGTTTTGAGGAATGCTGTGGTCCAAACCACACTGGACCCCATTGACAGTATAATGTATGGGACTAAAAAGTACCAGTGAGACTTTTTTTAGGATATCTTCTTTTGTTTTCAGCAGAAGAAAGAAAGTAATACACTGGAATGATATGAGGGTGAGTAGCCTAAATGATGACACAATTTTAATTTTTGGGTGAACTATCCCTTTAACTTACAGCATTACTCAAACAAATGGTTCCATCAGTGAGATTTACAGACTTAAAAGGCCCCTTTAGGTGCAGTAATAAAAAACGATTGATTTCTCATCTAAATAGTTCTTAATTTTGCCTTGAAAGTCCCTTAAGTGTGATCCTTCAATGTCTGGACAACTGCATGATAAGCGAATCCTTTTTATTGAGCTCAATATGTGATGTCATCAGCACTCCTCGCCAGCTTCTTCAATTGATTCATTATCTCACATTATGACATAACAGCTGAGTTTCAGACACAATAGCTGTCTGTTTTCAGAACAACGTTCCACTGGTGACAGGCAGCATGCAGTACCAGATCTGCCACAGGCCTCGAGGGTTGGTGGGGCAGCTACCTCTCTGTGTGCTACCCTGTTGAGGTCCTGTTACCCTTAAAGCAATGAAAAGCCTCACCTACGACATGTGGTTCTGCTGGGCGGCCAGGTTTTGCTGCTGCTGTTGCTGCATGAGCAGCTGCTGCTGCTGGCGTCTGCGGGCGGTACGGAGCTTCTCGAACCTCGCCTCCATCTCCTCCAGGACTTTAGGGGTGTAACGCACCACCAGTTTGACACTGTCCTTGGCTGCTTTCAGTAACTCCACAGCCTTCTCGTGGTGTTCACCCTCGACGCTCTGAGGAAAATAATTCAGTAGTCAGTTTTTGAGAGCAAACTGCTGTTCATTTCATTTAAATCAAAGGAACGAATTGCAAACGCTTCGTCTCTCTTTTCACGTCCAATGGTTTGTTGATGGCTCCTGGAACTTTATTATATCCAAACTCATAGTTTTTTGTCAGATCAAAACTGCACTAGAAAATGCTCCACGGTGATGAACATTTAATTACATTTTGGCACAAAAGAGCCATTCATTTCCTATTAGCTCAGGAACCGTAACATGTTTGATTTAATGAGAAATTGCTTCTCAAATGCTGTCCCAAAATGCCTTCCTTTACAGTCTTTGACGCAAATGAAATCAATTGGATCCTCTGTCATTTTCGAGTGAGTTAGCAGTGGACATTAGTTTCTATAAACTCAAATTATTCCTTCATGTACGGTAATAAAATTGTAACAATCTGGAATGTCGGCAGAGAAGAGCAAAGAAACTGGCTTCAAAAGGCTTCCCTGCAGCAGACAGCTTTTTTACTGAAAGATTCATTCGGATTTATTCAAAGATTCATTCTCATCTGGCCTTCAGTGACAGTCTGACACATCTTCAAATTTACAGTGATTTATGAAAAGATGAAGTATTTTGAAGTCTGTCCTTTTCAGTTTTACATACAGTCCTGCTGTAAGCTTTCTGTCTTATTTGTCCACATTTAGCATTTTAAAATGTCAAGCTTAGCCTTAGTAGAATGAAAGATTAGAACATTTTAAATATTAGCAATGCACTGCACTGATCAATTCTGTGATGTTTCGTGGTGTTAGCTGATTTGATTTGACTTTCCATCTTATTTTATACAAGAATAGAAATTATAATATAGTGATATAGATATATTACCGGTAATAAAAAGTGTTTTTTTTTCTTTAATGAATTAGTTAATACCCTCATGTCTTTTGCTCTTTATTTCCATTGTGTTAGGTTACATCCAATGATGCATACTCTGACAATTTTCTTGCCATTGTGTGAATAACCAAAACATAATTAGTAAAGTGCCTCAGTTTTTAAAGTCTTGTATAGGCTATCTTTAAAAAAATAGAAATAGATATGTCCTTAAATAACACACATGCATAATAATTTTATAGAGTTACAGAGTAATTTTTTTTATGTTTAACAGGAACATCCCTGGCAACTCACCACTCCATTGACAGACAAGAGTTGGTCTCCTCTCTTAAGACCACCATGCCTCTCAGCCACGCCCCCAGGGATGATGCGTGAGATGTAGATCGGTGAGTTCTGCTCTTTTCCACCCATCACATTGAAGCCAAGCCCCTCGTCCGTCTTGGGCAGCTCCACCACCCTCGGGTGGGAATGACCCTCACTGGCTGCGAATGCCGCCACTGTTGCCTGGTGGGAACAAAAGAGTTCAAAGTGTCAGTGGATGTGAAATGTGACTGAGAAATATAGACAGACCAATATATCACCAAGCCTGATTTACCAAGCCTGAAGATAATATGGCCATTTTGAGATTGTCAGATTCGTCAAATTAGATATTTAAAACTTGACTGTAGCTATGTTTCCATCAATGTATTTTTATGTGCATTTTGGGATATTGCATAAACAAATTGATGTAAATGCCACCATGCAAATAAATTCTAAAAATGCACATAAAATATTTAGTCAAAATTTGCAGAATAAATTCCTCAATGCACATCAAAAAAGTCATGTGACTTTGCGTGATGAGATGGCATAACTGGACTTATCAGAGGTCCGATCTCGTTGCACAGCTTCTGAAAGGCAAAGTCTGTTGTCAAAGTGGTTTAGTATAATTCCCTTCCAGAACTGTCTTACACGACTGCATTCCCAAACAAGTATCCGCCTCAAAAAGCAAGAAATCATGATTGTGTATATTGCGTTTCGTCTGCGCGCAGTTAGGCAAAAAGTAATTTATTATACTAAAATTATATATGGGGCTTCTTCTACTTTTCTTAGTGATATTTAGTGGCAGTTTATCAGGAAGCTAAATTTTGTTCTCTTCGACACATTGGTTGGAAACGGTGCTCCATTCGCAAATGTTTTATGCAATATTACAAATGGATGGAAACATAGGTATTGATGCACATTTCAGCATGGATTGTTTTGTGATCAGTTGTACATTATACTGTATCTTATGTAGTCTAAACATTATATTGGCCAAAATATGCTATCCTGCTCTTCAGAAATGAGCATTTTGCTAAGAATAAGGAACCTAATTTGCATTCAAGACAGCAATTCTAGTGTGTTATATGGCTCTTATACAAGATCTGTATAGCTGACTAGCATAAGACCCCTTTTAAAACACTTTAAGGTGGATTAATATTCAATGACCAGTAACCTCTAAACCCAATATTCTCACCAAGCTTCTAATACTACATTCTTAAAAGTCAAATTAAACATCTCCACATTGGCTTTACAAAGACCTTTAGATTGACTCTCTCAGACTGTGGTCGAGTCCAAGTCTAGCCTTTGTGGAAGCTTGATATATCAGCAAAGGGAAAGTGTCCGGATGTCTACACACTTCTGGTCATGTAGTGCATCTCTGAAAGTTTTTTCACAGCCTGTAAGAATATCTCAACATGTTCTATTTGTGCTGTGAATTCAGCAGTAAGTTAAACTGCATCCTATAACCTGCACAGCTGCCTGCATTGTCATCTGAATTCCTGAGAATTCAGAGCTTGTTAGCCAGGCGCAACCACCAGGAGACTGAGAATGTGAAGGAAGACAAAAGTACTTCCCGCTGAGCCACACTGTAGCTACAGGTGCAGCACTGTGGGGCCTTGCTCATTATTAAGGCATTCATACACAGGGAACAGTGAGAAAAAACACCAAGGATTTTCAGAGACTATTCAAGGCGCCAGATTCCCAAATGGCAAACCAAGCCGTTTTCTGATCTCTGAAACTGATAGAACAGCACCTTCCCTGTCTCGTGTGTTTCGTGTCAGGCTAAAAAAAAAATGCTGTTTGAAAGTGCTCTGCATGCAAGACACCCTTTTCCCAGTTCCTCGACCTTCACAGCTACATCCTCTCTGAGGGAAAAAGACACAAGTCGATATATAACATACATCTTTAAAGCCTAGACTCTTTCATTTGCTTTGTCGGAATGTAAATCATCAGGTTGCCGTTTTAAAGCAGGGCTATGCAGTTTTGGGAATTTCTTCGCTGTATTCTCGCTTTTTGCTTGCAGGTTTCTCTATAGAGCTCCCCCTACAGCTTCGGAATAGATATTTGACAACACTGTCGAAAAACTTGTTGTCGACTCTCAGATACCAGAGGCTAGTAGATCAACGACATCAAAGCAGACGGAACATTCTTTAAAACGTCTTCTTCATTCGGGTTCGATCAGCGTGAGGGAGCGCAATAAAGACATAATTTTAGCAGAATTCTTTTGCATCTCGAGACCTGATATCACGTGATACTTCCTGACGCTGCGACCGCCGGCCCAAAGTTGCAAGGGTGGTTTTTCCACTCACAGGCGATAGGGGGGTGCGAGATGACCAGCATTCAACCCGAAAAAAGTAATATAGCCATTCCAATGACTCTAAAAAAAACCTGCATAGTTCACCTTTAAAAGAAGATTATTTTTTACACACTCAAATTTGCCTGGTTTTATCTATTTATTTATTTAAGTTTTGAAGAATCTTCATGCAACACTATCAACAGTTCATAGTTACAACAGCTGCCAATACCCAAAAAGGACAAAAAAAAAAAAACACCCTAAAAGATTAAAATTTAGGTTGTTATTCCCTGAAAATCTTTCTCTCAGCTTAAGCTCCAAAATATCTTAAAATAAAGAGCTCTTAAAAATTAGCATGCTGAGGCGTTAGACGTGACTATATTTCTAAACGATGTTTGAGGTACAATTCTTATCACCCGACATCTGTGATTTCATGTACCGATTTGGACGGAACTAACATCTCTGTGTTTATTACAGAGCTGGGAGTGTGTGTTTTCTAGATGTGAGCAGTGCTTTAAGTGGGCCGGTACGCGCCGGTACTCAGTACCGCCACTTCCAAATATAGCTCTTGAGCGTACCGCCACCTCTCCGTGCGCCCAGAACGTGCTTTTAGCGTACCGGTACTCTCATTTGCACATCTGTTTTAATCCTTTGGCTGCGCTGCTACTTTTCAGAGCGCCCTTCACAATGCACGCTTCCTAATTCGTCCCACCGAGAGCAGAGACTACAATACCCATACACCCTTGAGTTTTACAAGTGAAAAGCGCATGCGTCGCTTTTGCCGTTGTCATGTCAACAACTCAACGTGGTCCGGAGAGGGTGTGTGAAACGCGCAACCATATATATCGTAATATAAACATATGATAGCTGCAGTGATCGGTTAAAATACAATGAACACTTAATATGCTCTCCTGGCTTCAGACTAGTAGTAAAAGAACAAGGTCAGAATCAGAGGACTCGCTGGCTGACACCCCACCAAGCCAGAATGATATCGCTGCATATTTTTCAGGGGTAAAGAAATGAACCATCTTCAAGACTCATGTTTATGTCCTACTGTTCTATGGTTACTATGTTATATAATTTATTTTATGTATATTTTGTTACATTTTTTTTCAATAACCTTTTGCACTTTTATTTATGTTCAGTAGCTCTTTCTAGCTCAAGCAAATCCACAAACTAAAAAAAGGATATATTATTTTGTATAAGGTCGTCTGTTGACTTCTTTATAAAAAAAAACATTCAATATAATTGTTGTTACCCTTAGGGGAGGAGGGGAGTCAGAAAAAAAAAAAAAAAAAAAGAGTACCGCCACCTCTTTTGGGCCACTTAAAGCACTGGATGTGAGCATTACAGAAAGTTATCTGTGCTTGCGTGCATCACAGATATGTGACAGATATGTGTTTTAATTACTTATTGATACAACTTTGATTTATTATTAAAACCCTATTTAAATAAACTTCACATGAGTTTATAGTAGTGGCTGTTTATAATAAACCCACATATTGAAATGAAATGAAAGTATGCGAAAGATTGGTGTGCAAACGGTAGGTCAGGTAAGTCAAAAACTTATGAATAATAGTATAATAGAATATCAGCAATCACAGAAATTCACATCCGGACAGGATTAGATTTTTTAGAGGACCGTTGATTTTGCCGAAAAACAGTAGGTAATTTTCCCTGGAATTTGGAGGTTGTGTGAGAAAAGCACAGACAAAAGTTGATTCAGATGGGATTAAAAACACAAAGTACGCCTATGAAACACAAAGTTCTCTAACATCCTCCATGTCCGAATCGGGCTAGTGACATAAAAGCCGCTTTCCCAGGCCAAACCCATTCTCTTAGCTTAACCATTCCATTCTGTGCCGATCGGCTCCAGCCGGTACATTTATGGGGCTGATAAAGGAGCTCTTTGGAATGTAGAATGTGTCAGTCGTTGCCTCTGGAACGCAAGAGTTTACTGACAATATTACAGTAGATCTAAAAAGCGACCGCGTTATGGAGGACGATCGGAAAATTATGTACATTTTATTATTAATGTGTGTTTATGTCTGTGATGGAGAGTCTGAGACATTCGGATCCATTTGCAGTAATTTTATTGAAAGACACAATGTAGCAAAGAGACAAGGCAGACTAGGAACAGGCAAGGGAGATCCAGGAATCAGAGTGGTTACCAGGCGCGGGTCAGGGCAGGCAGAGAACGTTCGTGAAGGATCCTTGGAAATACAGGCTGGGGTCGGAGAACCAGGAATACTTGGGAAGATACAGAGATCGCTTGGAAATGAACGGCGTGGCAGAAACAAGACTTCGCAATGAAGGTGAGTTGGGAGCGTGCATATAAAGGGAGCTGAGAGAGTCAGAGTGAGAACAGGTGCGCTGATAATGGGATGGGACAGGGCTGGTAGATAATGAGTGTGAGGAGGTGGAAGATGGGAAGTGCAGTCCTAGTATTCAGGGGAAAGTGATCTGATGCCGCCAGAGGGAGGCGATAGAGGTCGCTCCGTGACAATGTCCCTCAAATAGTGCGAATAGCCAAATAAATATTTGTTTATATATAAAAAAAATATTTTGGAACTACAATATTCACCTCTATTTATTTGCATTGTATGGAAAAGAGCAGCATGAACATTTTTCAGAATTTCTCTTTTTGTGTTCCACAGAAAAATAACAGCATACAGGTCTGGAATGGGGTCAGTAAAACAAATTACAGAATTGTAATGGGTGAGTTAATGCCAACTGAAATAATTATAGGACTTCAGATAACTCGGTAGTATTTACAAATATTCTGAGCAATGGCCCACTCAAGCCCATTGTAAGCCTTACAAATTACATCTTAAATATCTTAATATTCTTAAATAATTACACACACTTGACAAAGAATCTCCATTGGTAATGAATATTGGCTTTTAACATTTACATCAGCAATGCACTCGGAATGCACTTGGCGTATGGATGAAAAAAAAAAATGCATCCCGGAGTAGCCGACTGGAGCTCATTGACAATTGCTGCAGGGGATCCCAAAGGATAACTGGGGCTTTTAGAGCTGTTCTTTATCCTATTTATGTGCCATCGATTGAAATCTGCCCCAACGGCATGCAGACACAAGCTGCTCACACATGCTAATTGCCCTTTCGCTAGTGATTTGAGTCCAATATGCTTTTTCGAAACCTGTAGTAACTTTTCAAAGTGACCAAGTGAGGTGCTTTGAGGCACTCTAAGACTTTTGTAATTTACATCCTGCTTTAGAACTTTAATTGATATGCTAATTCTGCTCATCTTGCGAGAACTGCTCGCTGAGCATACTAATTACAGTAAGTGCTGCTGTTTTCTGTAGTGTAGTGTCATTGCTATAGTATAGCTCCATATTATTACAACACACCACTCAAATGAGTCACTCTATCGGTTAAAGTTATTGCTTTGTTTTCATCATGTTGAAATCGAAAGCCTAAATGTCACTGACAATAACTACAACAGTGTCTAAATGTTCGCAAGTGCCATTAAAAATGAATTATGACTCTAAATCAATGACAAGGACATTAATTCATAGAAATTCTGAAAGTGTTTGCTGTGCATGAATTGCCAACCAATAAACAGATTTATAGGCACAGGAAAGTCATTTTAGATCATAAAATTATAATACAAAATATAGGTGACCTCTGAAATGTGTCGATCAGGATATGGACCTAATTAAATAATAAGGTCATCATTTTTATTTATTTTTTTCCTCTGGGGCTCACTTATAATGTTAGTCAAGGTTGTTTTCCACTTACTGTAAAAAAAACAAAAAGTCACGATTGAGTGATTCCCAGCGTGATGTTCAAAAAGTGAGTAGATGATATCCTTAAGTGGGCTGGAACAAAGTATGACTGTAAAGCATCTGCCATTTTCTTAATGAAATTGTTCAATTAAGCAGTAACATCATCACTTTAACTTTTTAAAAATAATCTTTAGTCACTCACTCTACAAATGTTATGCAGAGCCTCATGTGCAGCCAGAAACAACACACCGTTGTATTATTATTATTATGCTGCCCTTAAAAGCACCCGGAAAACTTGTACCTTGTACCTTTTATTACGACATGTCATGCTTTTAAGACTTAAACATAATGTTGAAGAAGCCTAAACAGAACAAAATAATTATATTGTCAAAAATAAACACAAATACATACATCTGAATTCAAAATGATGAAAATTATTCATTTCTATTACATGCATGTATGTATTTCTACAAGATATCAAAAGTAAATGTTTGTGAAATTCAAGTGATTAACTTTACAACATGTAAAATTAAAATAACTTTCCAAATCACATACAGCTTTCCACTCACTGATATCTGTATTATAGATAGATTACCGGTATCTATATTATAGACCAGTATTTCCTCAATGTTTCAAATTGACACTCCCCTTCCAACATCAAAACTCCGCAATCTCATCTTGAATTCCGAGCTTCCCAATTTTAAATACGACTTTTTCGGCCATTCATGTGCTCGGAACTTGTAATTACGATATTTACAACCCCACTTGAAGGGCACATTACTCTTAGTTATATACCTGGAATATATACCTGGAATAAAAGCGTCGTCTCCTGGCATTATGAATAGTATCTACCCTACTTCCTCCATATTAATTAACCGTGACTTGGTGGCATCCTTAATGAGTAAATGTAGGCGGTCATGTTCAACAATAGTCTTTTTGGACATGGGAGGAAGTTTTTATTTCTTCAACTGTCAGTTTCATAGTCCATCAAAGTCTTTCATTTGAATCATGTAAAAGTAAAGATCAAGTAAAATTCAATTTATCATAATATGACCCCTTTAATATGTATTAATTATTGTGTCTCTGTAGACGTTTTAAGATTTCAGATATTGAAATACAAAGAATGCCCTCAATAACTAAGTCTTCTGTTTTTACACAGATTTGCATAATTAATAGACTATTACTCTAAACGCAAGCCTATTTGGGATCAAAAAACAATTACAACAACACCCATAAGAGCAGCCTATTGAGCTATTCAAAATAGGTATGGCAGGGTACTGCTCATCATCCTTTGTAGCATCCAAGCGTGCTTTGTGTTTTCTGTCTCACTTGCCATTCATCGCTTGGCTCTTTGTGTCTAGTGTAACTGTGCACAAGTCTGCTGGTCTGTGTATCCATGCAGAGAGAGATGGTGGGCGAAATTCTCTGGACGGCAGGGTGGCCTTTAACTGGAAGGGCTCTAGCATTTGGCCGATTGGTGTATATCCCTGTATGCAAAAGTAGGGATGTGCATAAGTACATATTTTCATAATCATCCAGTTGGTGAGTTGCCTGAATGACTAGTCGACTATTCAGTTTTAAAGAGCCCTCTATAATTTGGCTATAGTTTCAGGTTCGACCAATCAGGGTCAGGATTCTTTTATTCAAACATAGCAGGATTGGTACAGAACAGAAGTCTTAAGACCTATTTAAAGGTAAGTTTCTTGTCAATAGTCAATCTGGCACTCCACAGAGTGAAACCCAGTTTTGTGGTGTGGCTGAAATTCTCCCGCTAAAGATTCAGCAAGGCACTTCTGATCATCCAGTACTCAGCAAATACCCCCCCGCTTTTTTATGGTTCCTCTCTTTTTCACAAGATAGCACTCTTTACACAGTATGAATTTGAATGAATGCAGTTTCAGTGACAGTGTCTGAAGAGCAACTGGCAAGTGTTTGCATGCAGGTCTGGATAATTGCTGATTGTTTATCAAATCTCGACAGTTTGCGGAGAAACATTTGAAAATGTTCTTAGTTAATGGATTTCTTCTGGATGTCAGAAAAGGGCTGTTTAGTTTAGCAGATGTAATTATGCTGTATGCGTAATACAGAAACACAGGGTTGGTGGTGTGGAAATAAATAAACTCAGACGTACCTTAGCTGTGGCACGTGCTTGATACTCCGGACATCCATTCACTGTTATCGTTTCATGCATATACTGATAGACCTATTCAAATAAACAGGGGAAAAGAGACTTTTTAGTTTCAGTTGCTCTACAGTTATCAAAATGACATAAAACATGGTTAAATAGCAATAAGGCATTCTGCAATACAATGTTACTTCTTATCATATTACTTCTTTGGATGCAGCCTACTGTCATGGCGAGTTAAAGTTAGTTAAACTGTCCATCTGTTTAGATATCTACCTGAATGATAACATCTGGTTTGTGGTCACATTAGCTAATCTTTTGCGAAATTCTGTGGGCAAAGTAGGTCCGATGTCAATAGTATTGTGCATGAAGCAGAGATAGGTAACTTCCAAACCAAGCAGCTTTAATGGGAAAATGTGGTGAATTTGCATGTGATACAAACTTAAATCCAATGTGAAATCCGCACGGGTAAATTCTTCAAAGTGTCCTTAAAGCAAAATTCCCAATCGCATGGATTCCTATTGAGATGACTGCATTTCGCAGTATAAAGGACCGTATATAAGAAAATATAAATTTTCTTGTGTTTATGTACAGTACTTGCGCTAATTTGTTTCTGAAATGTGAATGAAAAATTCAAGAAGGAGCACCTGTGGCTGCACTGTGGTGTTTAAATTCTACGCCAGCAATGAGAACTCAGTCTACATGACCAAAATTAGTTTGACATTTTGTCATGAATAATTCCTAGATTTACTTTCAGTTTCTGCAAACCTTTATCATGCTTTTATGTTTGGTTTAAAGAGCAAAGGGAGCTTAATCCAGTCCCATGGACTCTAATGTCTCATTTCTAAAGTGCACACAATGCACACATCACCGATTCTATATTTTCACAAACAGGTGCATGTACAAAGCCCTTATCTGCTTTCACACCACTCAGGGATGAGACTATTAGCTTGAGGTCCTTTGAGGATTTGAAGAACCTATGTTTATCTCATTAACCAGCGCTTCTGAAACGCAGCTGGTGCAACAGGAAGCTCCGTCTCCCTCTCTTTCTGTCTCTCCTAAATAACAAGTTTCTCTTTAATCTGTCCTCCAGCACATTGGGCAGAATCTTTAGCTGTTTTACTAACCTCCTACTGAGAGATTAGTGTGATAAAATACATTTACAGTAAAACGTCTCTTTCTATGCCTGTTACTCTGTGACTTTAAACCACTCACTCTAAACCTTCTCAACAGGCAGGAACTATTGGATGGCCTTTAGAAACGGCTTGAAAAGAAATGAAAGAGGTTGCTAAGTGTCTACAATTACAAAATAGAGTATGTTACTAAGGATAGGTGACATCCTACATGTGAAATATGCTCAACTCAGAAAGCTGCGCTGTTATATATTTCGGCACAGCATATTCTAAAGCATATTGTACACCTTATATATTTGCCACAGTTGTTATTTTATGTGTCTCACTTGCTGTCTTTTTAAAAATACAGCATGTTTGGGAAGCCTCTTGAGATTCTGCTCCAAGTGCAATAAAGTCTTGCCCTGTTAAAGTAATAGTTCGCTCCATCAAAACAAATTCGGACACCATTAACTCAACCTCATGTCATTCTGAACGTGAGTGATTTTCTTTATCATGGAACAACCAACTATGACATATTATATAATAATGTAATACAAAAATATATATAATTTAACTATCTATAGTTACTGACTAAACTTCAATAGATCTGTGAGGGATCAATGCAACCAGATGGAACAAATCAATAGATTAAAGACCCAAGTAAATATTTCAGGAGCTAGGCTATACGTGCGTGCATGTGTGTTCCCACGGGTGGAGGATTGTTTGTTTTTTAATTGCATGTTGAAAATACATGAATTTAAAGGTCAAGCTATTTCAGTGTGCAATTCATATGCTATATACAAAAACAGATAGTGGTACATCTGCAAATCAAATTTATTTTTGGTTTTGAACTAACTAATAAGCAATTAAATTAAAGCTATAAAACAGCCAACTCTTTAAAAACATATTATTATTTTTTTGATTCTGTCAAAGTGTCTCTTTGATGCTGCAATCTTGCTGATTGTTGCTTGTCAACATCTATTTGAGATTGAGAAAACACAGCTTGGGAACTATTTTATTTCAAACTTTATTGGAAGGCAATTTATTTGTGTTTGGTAATGTGATTTATAAGTCAGTCAGCAAGGGTAATCGGGCTCTATTTGACCATTGTTCTCAAGTCCCACTTTGGTGAAAATGCCCTGCATTCAGTAATAACAATTAAATAATATAATAAAATGTTAATTTTTACCACATTATGGTAATGAGGATTTGTTGGAAAAAGTACTTAATTGTCAATAAAATAATGTTACAATGAACGTGATGGTCCTAAAACAGGTGTACATTTCTTTACACACAATATAATTTCTTATTTATTTTGGTTTTGAGGTGAAATGTGAGCTGCACATTCTTGTAAGATCTAGGGCCCTATCTTGCACCCAGCGCAATTGACTTTGTACACCGACGCATGTATCATTCCTATTTTGCACCCGCGCACAGCGGACTTTTCCCTCCACAGACCCACGTCGGTAAATTAGGGAATGAACTTGCGCTCGCGGGGGCAGTTCAGCGAAAAGAGGAGGCATGTTCTGGCGCAAAAGTTCCCTGGTGCTATTTTGCAGTTTTAGAAAGCAATTCCGCCACTGACCAGGAAAAACCCAGTCTAAAGACAGTGGCGCGTTGCGCATTAGTGATATGCTATTTTAAGGGCGCATGCTTGGCCATTATGTAGCGTGTGAACAACGCGCATACACTTTGATTCTCTAATCTTAACAGACACAGCAGTTTTCATTTTTGCAAATCATACATTATTACAAAGGAAAAATATTTACACACGAGGGAAATCATTGTTGTGTCCATGAAGATGTGAAAAAAATAGGCATAAATCTACCTTACACATTTACCCAAATTATTATACGCCTGTTTAACCGAAGCTAATTTGGGTGGGTTTCTCCCATCCCCATACAATGTTACTTCTCTCTGTCTTTTACGGCCCTGACGAGAACGTCGGTCTCCTCGGCTGTGAACCGCTCCTGGCGTGCGCTTGGCAAATCTGCCGTTATAATAGCAATCCGCCATGGAACAAGCGCGCCAAACGTTACGCCCAAACCACACCTATGAATAATGAAGCTACTTCAGACTAACCCATTTTAGATTTGCATCGAGCGCAAGAGTCATTTATCCCGCCGGTATAATAGCAACAGCGCCAGGGATCCGCCCACAAAGGTACTTGCGTTGCGCGTTTGATACTTGCGTTTCAGATCGTTAAAATAGGGCCCTTAATGTCATTCTTCCAGTTTTCCTATGTCTACCTACAATCATGTCCTTGCTTCTCTGTCTTCCTGTCTCCCATGTCTCGAGGGATCACTCTGTTTCCTCTCAGCTCACTCGGTGTTCGTTGGCTTTTATCTTTTTTACCTCCAGTGAGATTGACACACACAGAGGTGTATCACTCTGCTTTTTCACTACTCTGCCCGATGGAAAAACCCACCCACAGGCCGCAGTGAGGTACTTTGTGTAACCATGGTGCCCTGTCTATAAAGAGAAATATGATTTCAGTTGTTCTCATTTGAAACCTTGCTCTCCCTCCTCTCTCTTCAATCTTCTCCCACTGCTCAGAGTCAGTCAGGCAATTCAGTGAAGCCCGATTCACAGCAATGCTTCTCATTTGCAAATCCATCCCACCAAGCACAAAGAGGCTATTCCACATAAACACACACAATTAATAAAGAGAGAGACTGACATCTCTGACCCTGTAGCAGCGGTGTAGGCATTGATGGACTAAGCTCTCAGTTGATAATGGTCCTGTTGTCATATTCCTCTGAGAGTTGCATTTGAAATCATACACGTTTGCTGTGGTGATGCTCTGACAGACTGGACTGTGAGAAATTATTTTCACAACATAAAAGCATTGCATCATTTCTGAAAGAGATCATTGTAGGCCAGTCCATTTGTTTTTCTGACATTCAAAAAGTATGCATTAGTTCATATACCACTAGAGATGAGGACAAAATCTAAAATTAGACTTATTTTGTAAATGCTTTACTTAAGAAAAAATTGTTTTTACTTGAAAATCAGCATGCTGTAGTTCCTGTCCATGTAAAGCCAAACCTCTACTTAATGTGCTGAATTTCTTCTTTCTTTTTTTTTTGAGGAGACATGAGAGATTAAGAATAAGTGATTATGAGTGGGTATGTTCTGGCCACTGTTGTCCTCGTTTTGGCAGTCATTTCACATGGCTAAGTGAGCTTGATGACTCATCTGAATAGGCCAGAGTGAGACCTCTTGTCATGAAGCACCATAGTTTCTGATAGTCTTGATCTTGAAGTTTGTGGCATGGTATCCAATTGTTTTCTTCTTTTTATATATATTTTTGGTTGAGGACATTTCCACCGCACATTTTGTCATATTGACATTGTCCCTGCAATGCAGAGCTTTGCTGTTGGCACTGTAAATTGTGTCGCCGCTGTGTCCTTTCACACCCTCGTTATGGGAATGTAAGAGACATATTGCACCATACGATACCTTGCACAATTGCCGGGCCATGAAATGAGCTCATAGGGCATCCATGCACAGCTCGGTGAAACTTGGCCTGATGGATCCTGGGAGTGTGAATTGATGTCCTACCAAAAGTATTATTACATTAATGGACGGTTCTTTTTGATTGATGAGAAAACTTGCTACAAAATGATACTGTACTTAACAATTCATCTGTTTTGTCATCTGGTGTGTAGCAACCTATAAGCTGAATCTCATATTCAATCTGAAGCATGTCTCTACAGATGTTCCAAGCCCGGTTTTGGCACATTTCCTCATGGATAGTTATAGCCACATTAATCTCATCCACAGACTGTATACCAGCAAACCGTTTATGGACCATCTGATGCATATTACCCACAAAAATGGCAAGAGCGTTCTCAAAATCACAATCTCCAATCTGGTTTCACATTTTTTTCTTCTTCACGGTCCAGTGTTTTTCATAAGGTATCAGACTTCGCACCTCTGAGGCAGAAAGGGAACACCAAGGTGGAGACAATAGTGGGTAGAGCCAGGGCGAAGACGGGAGTAGCCAGAGGATGACCCCGAGCCAAGCCAGGACGAAGGCCCGCGGTAGAACCGATGAAGGAGCCAAGATGGAACCAGGAGCCCGACTGTGTGATTTGGAGACGTGCAAAGTTGAGACCCAGGAGAAGCAGAGACGGAGACCTAGGGTGACAGTAAAGGGCTGGAGGACCAAGATGGAGACATGGGCTTGGCAACTGAGGACAATGGTGGAACCAGAGGGAAGGAGGAGCCCAGCGGGATGAAGGGGCGGAGTTGGTGCAACTGAGGACAGTGGTGGAACCAGAGGGAAGGAGGAGCCCAGCGGGATGAAGGGGCGGAGTTGGTGCAACTGAGGACAATGGTGAAACCTGAGGGAAGGAGGAGCCCAGCGGGATGAAGGGGTGGAGTTGGTGCAACTGAGGACAATGGTGAAACCTGAGGGAAGGAGGAGCCCAGCGGGATGAAGGGGTGGAGAGTCGAGGCACAGCTGAAGACTCTGAAGTCCGAGGCACAGCCAGAGCGACGATTGACCAAGGTGGACCCAGAGGGATGAGGGAGCCCGAGAGGCGGTGCCTGAGGGATGGGAGTCCAAGGTGGAGTCTAGGGCTCGGAGGCTTGAGGTGGAGCTGAGGGATCCACAGACCAAGGCAGAGCTGATGACTGGGAAGCCGAATGCGGATCCGAGGAGCAGGGCGAACCACCGGAGGAGCTAAGGGGCTGAAGGAAGACTGCAGAGGCAAGGCTGAGGAAATAAATGGTTTAGGCAGAGAAGAGAGATAGGCTGGGACCATCTTTGACAAAGGAGACTTGGAGCTGAGCAGAGCAGAGCCAATGGCAATGAAGAAGACTTGGAGGTGGGCAGAGCCAATGATGATGAAAGCAACTTGGAGCTGTTATGTTTCAGTAGCAACAAAGATGACTTGGGACTGGGCAGAACCAGCAGAGATGAAGACAGCTTGGGCCTGGCTGAGACATCAGAGACGAAGACGACTAGACAAGACCAGCGAAGACTGTTGAACTTGAAACATTATATCAATTAATGCTGACGAACTCCACTAATAAGCCCTCCGTGGTGGACGCTGTTGCTGGCACACACACTGTTCAGACTCCTTAGTGGGCTCTGGCTCTAGGACGAACGTAACTCTGGCTGGATCTTTGTGGTGGGCCTCTGAGTCTGCGGTGGGCTCTGGCGTAAAGTCTGTGTGGGGCTTGGCTGAAGGCTGGCTGGGTTCTGGGTCCAGAGTAGCTAGCGATGTTGGGCTGGCATGAGGCAGACGATGAAGGGGAATTTACACCTAACCAGTACCCACTTCACATATTCTCATTGGGATTGTGGGTGACACACACAAGATCTACGAAGTCCCTCGTGTGAACCTTCAGGGAGCGACTCCCCCATAGGTAAATTCATAATTAACCTTTATTTTCTAGGGTCTAAATCCTTTCTTGGGTTTGGTGTTCTGTCAATGGGCAGTGTAGTTTATAATCCAAAACAGAGATGCGTGACACAGAATGGCAGATAAAGAGAATTTAATATACACTAGGAACAATAAACAACTTTACACATGTTGATGATGCCGAACCATGAACTGAGGGAACTAAGGGATTGTAGGATTGTAATCAACAGAACAGGATTATAAGAGGATTGTAATCAACATAACAGGGAACAGGTGCAAAACTAATTAGAAACCATGGTAAGAAACGAGAACTCAGGCAGAGACAATGATAATGGAACTAAACAGAACACGATAATGAAACTAAACAAGAAATGAAGGTGACAATACAAGAGTAAGGATTAGGGAATACCACACCACAGCTATAATGATCATGACACAGAGGAACGATATTGTTGGAATAAGATTTTTTTTTTTTTGATAATGAAAAATAAAATTGACAGCCAATCAGAATCCACATGACTTTAAAGAGATTGAGCGTTTAAAGCAGCAGATGACATAACTGCAGTGTATGCTTATTATAAACAGAACAACATTGTCCCTTAGTGTCGACGCTAATATAGTTATCATTATTGTTAACATTATTGTTCTTTTTGTGAATGAGCCAGTGATAAAATAAAAATGCAAAATGCACTTCCATAGCCAGTAAGTTTTGACATATTTTCTCAATTTACTTGACATTGACATCAGTGGCAAAAAGTTAATAATTGATGTCTAAATATTTGTTTTGTGAGTATTTTTCCCCACTGTTTTTTTTCATATATCTGGTCACGATCCTCCCATACTGTTTCAAAATAAACAAGCACAAGATTATACGTGCTCTGCCCACTACTGACAGCGCAGCGCAGCTGTGGTGTCATACTAAAAGGCAGCATATAATCATCCTTGTAATAATTAATTAAATAAACAATCGAATTAGCATAATAGGCTTCTTTTCAACACACACACACACACCCCTAAATGGGAAAAGGCAATTCCACCGGGGTAACACTGTTCTTATGCTCAGGCAAAAGTACAAAAATGTGTCTGTCTGTGATTGGTTTTTAGTTGTTTGCTAGTGCGGTTCCGGTGTTTGAGCATGAAAATGGACAACGGAGATCATAAAGTGGTTTGAATGTTGTCCTGGTGCTGCACTTAAAACCGCAGTGGCCCAGGTCAACCTCATTCTCTGAATAATTGCATTTCTGCAAGTTTACGGGAGAAGCAGAGTAAAACAGGCTCCAGCCACTATCTCTGCCTGACAGACACACTCCTGTCATCTTACCCTCAACGCACATCTGTCACTAACGTCAACCTCGGATGATGCTGAGATTCCATCCCATAATTGATGATCCTCGGTATATATCTACCACAGCCTCTATCCATTTTCAGTTAATATTATTTAGTTTATTAGTTTTAAATACTTCTATGTAGTTTTAACAATTTAACTTTAAAAATTGTTTTTATAATTCAGCTTTATTTCAATTAATACAATTTATTTTTAATAGTTTTAGTGGTAACACTTTAGAACAAGTTATCTTTTGTTAACATTAGTTAATGTATTAACATTAACAATGAGCAATATATTTGTTACAATATTTATTCATCTTTCTTAATGTTAGCCTGTTACCCTCATATTTACCAAAACATTTTCTCCCATTTAAACCCCCAGAATATTTTTTTTTTTTTCAAAGGTCTGAGTCAGGTACTTTTTGTTTCTTTGTTGACTACTTAAATTGGTGTTTTAATATAAAATAAAACACCAATTGCATAACTCTGGACAAATTAGCAAATCTCCATAAAATCTCACTGATTGACATCAAATTGAAATATATATTTATATATATAATATGTACCATAATATATATATAATATATACCAAATATATATATATTTGGTATTTTATTGGCTTTATATTATTATAATAATTGATATTATTATAATTTCTCAGGATGCCTCACTGTTGGCACGACACAGGACTCGTTCACCTTCTCTTTTCTGGATAATCGATTTTTCAGATGTTTTTCAGGTGGTTCATCAGAGAAAATAACTTTGTACCAGTCTTCTGCTGTCTAATTCTTGTACTTCCTGCAGAATTTCAGTCCATCTTTGAGGTTTTTCTTGGAGAGAAGTGGCTTCTTTGCTACCAGGTGCCCTTCTTGATACCAGGTTGTTGTCCAAAAGTCTTGGCCATCCACTGAATTGGCTCTATCACTCTCTCTCCTCTCCACCTATAGCTGGTGTGTGGTCAGCGCACTGTTGCCGTAGTACTGTGGCTGCCGTCGCATCATCCAAGTGGATGCTGCACACTGATGGTGGTTGAGGAGAGACCCCGACATGATTGTAAAGCGCTTTGGGTGTACACATATGGAAGCGCTATATAAATGCCTCATTCTATTCTATTCTATTCTATTCTATTCCATTCTATTCTATTCTATTCTATTCTATTATATTCTATTATATTCTATTATATTCTATTCTTGCTACAGTATGTGTGCAGATGCACCCGAAAATCACCATGCTGCCAATCTTGAGCAGCTCTTCACTGGTGATGACATGATTCTGTAGCTGATTCCCCAGTAGGAGAAGGTCCTGGCACTTGCTGGACACTGGGACACCCTAAAGCCTTCTTCACTGTAGCTAAACCCCTCTCCTTGAAGTTCTTGATGATCTGTTAAATGGTTCTTTCAGGGGCAAAATTCTTTGCAGCTATTTCCTTACATGTGAGACGATTTTGATGCAAATATGATGGCTACACATTTTTCTTTGAAGGTAACCATTGCTAACATAAGAACACAATGATTGGAAGCACTTCTTCCCTCCTTTTATAGCAGTCATGTGCTGATTATATGATTAGTAAAAGGGCCAAAAACAGTGAACTTTGGGGTTTTGTGATAAAGTTTATTGGACAGTAAAGCAAATATGTAAAATGCATCTGATCACTTTATACAATAATCTAGAAAAATGTGAATCAACATCATAACAACTGAAGCAGCACATTTTGCAAAACGCAACATTTATGTCACTGCAAAAAACGCTTGGCCACAGCTGTACCCTGTTGTTCAAGTGGGAAGCAGGACCATAAAAACGTTCCATTTGTGGAAGGTAATGTGTCTGCTTGTGGTTGAGAGACAACAGGAGGGTCAACACTAGGGGCCCTATTTTAACGATCTGAAACGCAAGTGTCAAAGCGCAAAGCGCAAGTAACTTTGTGGGCGGATCCCGGCGCTGTTGCTATTTTCCCGGCGGATAAATGACTCTTGCGCCCGACGCAAATCTAAAAGGGGTTGGTCTGAAGTAGCTTCATTATTCATAGGTGTGGTTTGGGCGTAACGTGAAATAAACCAATCAGAGCGTCCTCTCACATTCCCTTTAAGAGCAGGCGCGCTTGTTCCATGGCGGATTGCTATTATAACGGCGGGTTTGCCGGCGCACGCCAGGAGCGGTTCACAGAGAGGAGAGCGACGTTCTCGTCAGGGCCGTAAAACACAGAGAAGTGACACTGGGGATGATGGGAGAAACTCACTCAAATTAGCTTCGGTTAAACAGGCATATAATTTGGGTAAATGTGTAGCCTAATCTAGATTTTTTTTTTTTTATCTAGATAGATCTTTTTCACATCTTCACGGACACAACCTCCCTCGTGTGTTAATATTTTTCCTTGGAATAATGTATGATTTGTAAAAATGAAAACTGCTGCGTCTGTTTATAATTATTAGAGAATCAAAGTGGATGCGCGTACTGCATTATGGCCAAGCACGCGCCCTTAAAATACCATATCACTAACGCGCAACGCGCCACTGTCTTTAGACTGTTTTTTTCCTGGTCTGTGGCGCAATTGCTTTCTAAAACTGGAAAATAGCACCAGGGCAGTTTTGCGCCGGAACGCCTCCTCTTTGCGCTGAACCGCCCCCGCGAGCGCAAGTTCATTCCCTAATTTACCGACGTGCGTCTGTGGAGGGAAGAGTCCGCTGTGCGCGGGTGCAAAATAGGAATGATACATGCGTCGGTGTTCAAAGTCAATTGCGCTGGGTGCAAGATAGGGCCCTAGGAGTCTCATGCTCATCTGAGGAGGATGCCTCATAATCAGGGTCCTCCTCAACTTTATCATCTGTCTCGGACACATTCTCCTTCTGTCATTGTCAAAGAACTGTGAAATATATACTGAATATACACTGGAATATATCATTTTCATTTTTGGATGAACTGCCACTGGAATATAATTATGAAAATATCTTAACTGTGTCACCCATAGAATATGGTGCTAAACTCTGGAGGTGACAGCAATGCTTAATGTCTCACCTCTCTAATGGCCGTGCAGAACTCGCTCTGTAGAACCTTCTTCAGGGACTGCAGCTTGTGACCTGGGACGTCACCTGACTCCTGTAATTTTTCCAGCAGCTCAATTGCCCTGGTGACATCTGAGATGGAAAGAGAGAAAGAAAACACAGATGTGTTTGAGTAACAGAGGGTCTGTGATTCAGAGAGAGAGAGAGAGAGAGAGAGGGTAAAGTTTGCAGTAAAGGGCAAGAGATGGTGGAGCTGCAGCGAATCGATTGCTGGGATAATGGAAATAGACTCGCTGACGGCCAGAGGGGCCACTGAAAGCAATCAGTGCTCTCTTTACATGAAGCAAAAAACGCATCACTCTGCTGTGCCCCTGCTATTCAGCAGACCTACAGGGGACACATTCGCTGGGGTCAGTCATGGTTTGTTAAAAAAAATATGGGTCTTTGGCACAGTTTTCACTGTCTGGGTAATCAAGCTACATCAATAAGTTATCCTTAACTATTCTCATTCATCTCAATGGCAGTTGCTCGATTGGCTAACCCGATCTCAACACAAAAACGTAATTATTTTACGAATCTGCAAACGTTTGAATCGTTCAAAAAAGAATATTTAGAAAAGAAGTATGCATGAAGGTTTTCCACTCTGAAAATACAGACCCATGAGAGAGATGCTTTGTGTTATAATAACTTTCAAGTAGTTGCTTTAGATTACTTTTATAATATGAACAAAATCTTTTCTTTTAATATCTTCTTATAAATTATGACATAATTTTAATTTTTGGGTGAACCATCTCTTTAAAGCAACTGTATGTATGATTTTTATGACCTTGTATGACCTTGAAATATCAGTTTTAAAATCATTCTAAAGGTACACTGACATCTAATAAAGGTGAATGGCTTCTGTTTGTTTCCCATGCAAATCCATAAAAAAAGGTCTGTTCTGGGAGTATGTAAGTTCGGTGGGCGGTTACACAGTTTTGCAAAAGGGTTGGCTTGTACATCGCACAATACGTCACACCAACATTGCTTTAGTGAAGGAGTATTATACTGTAAGAAAGGACATCATGGCAGAATCTAAGAGAAAAAAGAGAATGTTGACATAATGAGATTTTGTAATTGAACTAACTAATGCATGACTAGAAATTGTTCACTGTCTTGAAGTTAGTTATAGTTTCTGTCATTTCTGTTCTGCTTTTTGTTATGGTTGGAACATTGCTCACAAGGTTGACATGGTTCTTCTTGGCTTTTGAAATCATTTAGCCTGCGAACAACAAATGGACCACCTATCTATTAATTACTTCAGCGTTTTTTTTTATGATAGTGAATTCCACTCACTTAACTGTTGGCGGCTCCAAAGTGACAAAAAAGTTGCTTTAAGCCAAGTAGCTAACCCTCTTTTAATAGGCTTGCATAAAATGGTGGCAACAGCAATAATTTAAAAGACATTCAGTATAGGTAAGCTGCATCTATTAGCATTTAGTAAAGGAACTTGGAGTCAGTGAAGTAAGACGCTGTTTATATAAAACTTGCCTTTTCATTTCAAAATGCAAAACGCAGGGCAGTGGAATGGAATGGAAAAAAAACGCTAATTTTTAAAAGTTGAACTAATCTTAACTTGAGTGGCAAATTTTTAGAACATGATGCATGCGGCGCTACAAAAAAATGGAAGGCGTGAACGCAACGGCCAAACGAGTATTATAGCGCATGCTTACATACAATAGAAAAGCAGTGCAATGCAATGCAAAAACATGTTCTTTAAAAACAACCCCCAATATGGTGTAGTTACAGCACTACACACTCTACCAGAACAGGCTAGCTCAACGCCTTTCCACTGCAAACGACATTTTGACACGACTGTCGAAATTCGCCTCCTAGTGCCAGTCATAATGGACTTATAATCTTGCACGGCAACATGAGAAAACTGTCACATTTGTCGGAAATCTTCCCCGTTAAGGTGCATCTCTTGCACTAAATGGTAATACTCAAGCTAGGTGGTGTTTTGCCCACACTGACTTTCTTTTTGCGTCTCCAGTAAAGGAATGTAAAAGCAAGAGCCTTTATCCTCCGAACTTTCACCCTGGAGGAACGAATAAATAAATGCAAACAATAAACAGTTATGCATATCGGACAAATAACCACCAATAATTTGACTGAAAAATACAGTGCTAGACAACATAGCTAGCTGGTCTGACAGTAGCTTTTAGACTACCTGCGTAGAAAAGCTTTATCTTTGTATCTCTAAACTCATCCCCCTTTAAAACATCATTACTACAGGCATCAAAGCATCACCTTAGTAAAACATCCACAGCCTTTGACAATAAATTAGATATAATTACTGGTAAATAAATTATAGATTGACTTTGAATGCTCCTGCTATTAAGTATAATCCGTTTTCAGGAGGACTATGATAAAATCGTATTTATGTAATATCTGTCACTTACCCTGGAAGGCATATCGTTTTTAAAAAAAAGTGTAGTTTTACAAATCGCTGAAGATCACGTTGGGTGGTTGAGCCTCTGGTCACATTTAGTGCTCAGTACGACTCGCTGTGATTTGTTTTTGTGTCAAGGCAAGCATGTGGCTAATTGTGCTCGTTCATCTTTGGACCGTGAAAAATTACACCCATTTTATGTAATGTGCAACTGTTCGGGGTGAAAAATGAGAAAAATCCTCCAAAATTTTGTCATAAACTCATAAAAACGAGGGTCTTTCTGTCCCATATTAGCCTGCATTAGATAATAACTTTGTCCAGACACAGACAGCAAAGCAAAGTAGGCCAGACCCCGACAGGAACTAATAAACCCGAACCCAGTGAGACTAGTAGAGCAGACACAAAAGCTATAATGGCCTGTGGGCTCATGGGACCACAACAGATGCAACAATCTGAGCAAAATCTCTCGCAGTCCGTTCTGTCAGTCACATTGTGAGGAGACTTACGACCTTTTGCTCTAATCTTCAAACCCCAAATGGGTGGTTTTGGTAAATTTTTCATGAATATGTCACATTGCACTGAATTTGAAAGCTTTTCTGATGAAACGATATTCAAATTAAAGCTCTTCTGTTATTAAAGCAGCTTAGATTCTATCAAACTGAATCTGAAACTGATTCTATCAAACTGAAACTGACAGCTATATCCATAACTGAGTAGTGTCCTGGCATGTCCCACTTGGCTCTGCCTCAGAAGAATGTCAGCATGACATTAATCACTCTGTTGCTACAACACGTCAGTAAAAATTGATGACTGATGCGTTTTGGTGAAAAATGTACATGAGGGCATAAACTGCACATAAATTGCATGCTTAAAGAGTGTCGTTATTGTTAACTAAAACCAAAATGATTAAAGTTGTTTTTGTTAATTGAAATTAAGCTGAAATCAAATGAAATATAAATATATGAAAACTTAGATGAAGATTAGAAATGTTGTCTTGTCAACTAAATTAAATTAGTTTAAGTTGACATACTAAAATGGGTAACACTTTAGACTATACTGTTCTGTCATTATTGAATAAGTACACAGGAGAAAATGATTAATGCAATATTAACATTCTAGTAACTATACTATTAACTAACAAGAAACTCTGATTGACAAATTAGTAAGTAATAGTGCTCAGTTGAATGTGGTAGTTCACTATTAGCTTAACTACTATTTTTGTCATACCTTCCAGAGGACTGAACGTAAGAACTACTATATGCAGGCTCATAATTAATGTGAATAATGCGTAATGTATAATTAATTATGAAGTGAGGTCCATGGTAATCCACATAAAAGCTATTTAAAACAACAATAAAACTAGTATATAATTAATATGAAAATAACATTATATTACTAACTATATTACAAGTTAGTTACCTATTTATTTATTTATTTATTTATTTTTTACATAAAAGCAGCAAAGCGTATGGAAACCAAATGCTTGAAAAATCATCAAAAAATGTGTTCCATGGACAAAATAAGGACATAAGGATGAGTAAATATGATTCATTTAATGGACCACCCAAGCATAGTTGTGATGTGGGAATTTTATGATTTGGAAATAATGAGGGGAAAAAACAAAAGCCACTGAATCTTTTGAAGGACAGTGGTAATGTTGTAACGAGAGCGGGAGTGAACCAGTTCTGGATGTTCTGGAGGTTATTTAGACTTTGAATGATTTTCCATAGAAAATGCTGTTGCCATAGTCAATTCCGGATGTAGTAAAGGCATGAATCAAAGTTTCAGCAGCAGAGAGTGATGGACAAATACTTCAATTTTGTGAAAACCAAAATATTAATAGCTCAGTCAATTTTTGGCCTATACTGTACATGTCTAAATAAATGAATAAATTAAATTTTAAAATATATTACAATAGAAAACAATTATTTTAAATGAATATTAGTAATAATCTTTTACAATATTACTGTTTTATCTTCCAAAGCCCAAACTTTTGAGCGGTAATAGGGGCATTTTTGCCAGGTATAGAGTATAAGAGTCAGGAAATGACAAAGGAGAAGAGCAGAAGATAGGATTGTTAAAAGACCTGGAGTTGGGAATCAACACTGATCCCCCGTAACACCACCGCTCCATATTCAGAGTAATGCCTATTGCAACTTTAAAATGTTCACAGACTTGTAGCACATTTCCCACTGGGTGCAGGTTTCACTCACCAGTGAATGGATCAATTCGGTGTGATTCAGTGTCTAGCACCCACCATTTCAATTTTGAACGGCATTGTCCATTAATTTGTATAGTTAGTTGTGCTCATTTGTCACAATTTTGAAGTCACTTCCTTACTTTCACTCTCCCTCGCCGTGCTCATCTTAAGTCCATACACGTTTGCATTATCGATGCTATCTTAGAAAGCTGCTTAAATAACGCATGACCTTTGAAACAGACTCCCTGTTGGGAATGTGCCTATGATTCTTTAAGGGGCCGCTCTATAGGTTTTGGGACAGAGCCATAGGCTCAATGGTACACTTCATAATATTGACAATGTAATTAGAGCGTGTGCTCAGAAAAAGGTCTAAATTATTATAATTGACCAACTTTGAGATCTCTGTCCTTGCCTCAGATCTGATGCTCAAAATAGCAGAGGCTCTGTAGGATTATTTGTCTCTACCTACAACTTCAAAAACATACCTATACATACATTTTACTGTACTTTCCAGTTTAAAATGAACACTAGAGGCAGTATAATGCCAACAACTGGTATTCCTTTTAACACAAATTATGATTTCAGGGGCAGATTATAGATTAATAAAGACTTATTTCTTGCACAATACTATGTTTTTTCAAAGTACATGATTTGTAAACTAATAAATTTTTACATGTTCATCACATACATAGTTCCATATGTGTGGCTTTTCTGATGTAGTAAACTTGCTCGGTAGCTCACCTGGTACAACACTATTATTGCGGAGCGCATGGGTACGAGTCCCATGAAACACGAGTCACGATTTAAGACTTCAAAGACTTGTAGATGGAACATGGTTTCTTCAGCAAATGCGTTTTTACCACACATTTGCTTTTGGTTAGGTTTACGGTAGGGTTTAGTGTAGGTGCTATGTTATCTTCAATCACATTAACCTTCCAGCGCCACTTAACAGACACTTAATTTCCGAAACTGCCACAACACGTAAGAACCAATGTAATAATATGTTGCCAGATTAACGTTCATCTGGATAAAACTGAATGAGCTTTTAGCATCACTCACTGGACGTTTCATTCTGTTTTCCCAACAACAGAGTGCACGACATCAGATTAGTGAAGGTGACCTTTGCAGTCATGTCCTGTGGCAGCTTTCACAGATCCACATATGTACAGCAGCTCCACAGCGTGTGACAGCCTTTTCTTCATTAATCCTGAGCTGAAGCTCCATCATTACCGGTGGATTTCTGCCGAGAGGACGGTCTGGAGTCGAGTATGGGGTAATGAGCCGTCTTGAACATACTGGTGTCCTTTCAGCCAGCACAGGAAACTGTGTAAACACTCCTTTTCACATTTATGTCTCATTACCGGGAGGCCAGAGAATGACCCTGAAGGATATTCTCTTTGTGACTCATACTTCTCTTGTGTGTCTTCATTCTGATGTTTCTGTCTCTGTTCGTGGTCTCTCTCGCTCATTAACAGTTTTTTTAGAAAGTTACTGAATTTAGGCCACTGTTTTAAGCTGCTTTAAAGATCAACTTTTAGATGACACAAATGTGTTGTGCTGTACACATTGCCTAAGACCTTCCTTCCTGTTTATAATAAGCAGAGCATAGTTATCTTACCACGGGTGTCACTTTGTATTATGTTTGGGGGGGGGGGGTAGGTTGTGTACAGATGGGCCGGTTATGTCATGAATATTAATTAGGTTATGCATAAACAATTTGAAGTTTCGATAAATATATGCTTTTCATAACCAGGTAGTATCTGGATATTATTTAGCTGAATTGCATTTGTACCTTGTATTTCAATAGGGGCCATTCATGCTGACCAATTCAAATCCAGAATCAAATTCAGTCCTGGGAATGTATTGGTCAGATGATAAATACGTGGATAGAAAAGAATTGCACTTTGGTCTGGCAGTGATGTTTTCGCTTTGAGATTCCAGATTGCAGATGTATGTCAGTGAATGTTTATCAGTATTTGTTTGGAAACATATTTGTTTACATATTGTTTTGTGATTTCACTAGAATGGATAGAGAGTTGTGGAAAAGTGATAAAGCGGAGCACGTCTAAGAACTGTATTTGGGGGAAGATTTGTCACTGTCGCATTGTGCAGCTGATGAAAACTGTAACAAGTACTCAATATAACACAGAAACTAAATGAATCATGCTCAACAATTGCTGATGCTTTCTCTGTTAGATTTATTAGATACGTCCCTGCCATTAGTAGGGATTTCAGAAAGTGGTGGGGATACAATTAGCTTTGGCAGAAAGTAATAGGAACACTCATTATATTTGACGCCAATGTATCTTGCAATTGCGTATTCGGGACTTGCTTAAAATATCCCTACTTTATGTTATCATTAGCTCTGTGGCTGAAGGGATGGAATTATCTAATTATAGTGGAAGTAAGCAAAACGGCTGTTATCACTTACAGCACCTTTAACTATATTGAGCTGAAACCCTATACACTCATGGAAGTATATGATGTCTAATGCCTTAATATTAACTGTCTAAAGATCAATCACCATAATGTCATTTAGTGGGCAAACTTATTTATACAAAATAAATGGACTGATTAATGCATTTGTGGAGATTGGTAATGACTATATCTTCGAGGGAACACGAAACAGCATTTCGAAGATAAATTCATCCATTAACAAAGTTATAAGATGAAAAAAGCCTCTAAAAGCATTTCAAGCTCCTGCATCATGCGCAGCTATTACAGATAGGATTAATTCTCCGTGGCGCCTCGGGTTTTCTTCCAGCTTTCAGTGAACTGCCAACCTGGGCTTGGTTTATTAGTACAAGTCTCATCTCAGTAAAGTCTTTTCACTTACATCTGAGTGACACATGTCATTCATTTAGCAGGAAAAGGGCAACATCGTAGCACACATTGTTATTCCAAGGGCTAAATCCGTCGGATTCAGATTTGCATGGTGGCAGCTCAAGGCCCTGTGTGGATCTAGCCTGGGATTTACGTCACGTCTATTAGCGCAGGCTCACAAACAGGAGATTTAAAAGGCTTGGTGATGTACACACTCCAGGTTTGTGATTGGTACATTAAACTACATTACTATGGAGACCGGTAAGTGCAGCGGAGGGGGCTGCAAATGCGTTGGCAATGGAATGGAAGAGTACACTATTATTTATCTGTTCTCATAATGTGTGGTCTTCCAACAAGAAATAAGTCAGAGTGATTGTGTAATTTTCGCACCTTTAAATGTAAAACCCACATGGGCTTGCCTGCCCACACGGATCTGTGAGTAAGCATTGGGGGCAAAGATAGCGCAGAGATAGAGAGTATTCAGCCTTCCAGTGTACCGAACTACACTACGTCTATGTGACCCGACTCTCCATTCAAACCACTGTAGCCTTCAGCATTGCTGCTAATGGTGTAAGGGCCACCATGATCCTATTTATTTCCACAAACACACTGTGGATTGAGATCACATAGTGAAAACACAGCTTAGACCAATAGATAATTCACAGAACACTTCTCTATTGTCTACAGGCTACTATTTTCAAATGTATACAGTTTTCACAGCAATCATGCTTTGAATCTCTGTGCCAATGAACTATGGTATCCTATCATGGCAAGTTTGAGGTTTAAAGATTTTGTTGAATTTATCTGACAAAATACAAGCTCTGCAAAGGTGCCAACAAAGTATTAAATAATTTGTGATAGATATTGAGCTTCTCAAAAGTTTCAACGTTTCTATTACTAATTTATGTTCAATTTGTTGAGTTCAAACTTCACTTGTCTCTCCTAGACCGCTATGAGATAGACAACAAATGGAGACTTTTTCAGATTATTTTCCAGAGAAAATACCATCGTTATTATCATATGTGTGAATAACAGAGTCTGCAAAGTTAGATACCAAAGTATGTAATAAAAAGACAGAGATTTCATCATTCCTTCTACGAACTAAATCTTACCAGTTTGCTGGTCTTACTTGGTCTCCCAACCTGGTAAGGCTGATCTATTAGCTGGATTTAAAGGGATGCACTTTTCAGCTGGTTGCCCAACTAAACTAGTTAAACATCAGCCTTAACCGGGTTGTGAATTTTTTTAAACAAGCTAAAATCAACTTAACCAGCTAAAACCAGAAAACTATCTTAGGTTTAAGCTGGGTGTTTTTTTTTCAGTGGGTCTGTATGCCAACAATAATTAGTTTACTGTTTAAAATCTTCTTAGGAATTTTAGAAGAAACGTTTCAGACAAAGGTGATACTTAAATGAAATTCAACTGAGGACTCTAAAAGTCTCATAAGGTTTAAAAGAGCAATAAACTTTTCCTCTGGGTTACACATTCATTATGAGGATGTGAATTTCAATGATGCAAACAGCAGACCAGATTTTGCATTGGAAATTATATTAAATATTCGCAGTGCAGTCTTCTAGAATTAATTTGCATGATTATTAATTAATTTATAGCTAGATGAACCCATTAACTTAAGAGGAACAAGTGAATACAAATTGATCTTGGTATATAGCAAAAATCCGACAAAAACATGTAGAGTAAAAGATAGAGCGGTCGTTTTTAACCAAAAATCAACCTTTTTAACAGAAACGGATGTTATAGTAATTTCAAAGGTAAAAGGAACTTTTCTTTACAAGTAAAAAATATACTGTAAAACAAAATAAAATACCAACAGTGGAAAAAGAAACCTCAACACTACAAATCAAGTGCGGCGGGACTCTTCAGAGACTTTCAAGTGAGACTAAAACTCATATCTCTCATCACTGTGGAGGTTTCCTCTTGTAGGCAGGATTTAATAACTAAGACATCAATCTCTGTGGCAAGATTGTGGCGAGCGTAGTCAGCGTACACATTGCAATTCCACAATTCAATATCGAGGACTGAGTCCATAGCAAATGATTTTTTCTGTTGAAGACACTGTTGAAGGTTTGACGGCATTCTGTGTACAGAATTTGAATGACAATTTCCTTGCTGACATTTAATCTGCTCTGTCTATATATTGCAATATAGTTTGCATATATAACCTAACTGCAAAAAGTGGCGGGTCTGTTGTTCCATTCACCTTGAAGAGTTGGAAATCCCAACGTCTAATGGTGCGGCCCATTTGCCCTCGGAAGTGTGAAAGTCCTAGTCCCCACTCTCCAGTAGGATCTTTTAACTGGAATGCCCTCTCAAATCAGAGATGTAATGGGGAAGCGCAACAACCCCGACTTCAGAATTCAATATGGCTACTCAGCACATCAACCTTAGTGAAACAGTAGTATTGTATTGTTCATTAGCACTTCTGTTTGACTGTGCCTAAAACTCAGGGGTGCACACAGTACTATCCAACCTCTATTTGTGGACATGGTACCTCTGCATTATCTGTGCAAAATACTGATTATGTATGTGTTTGTATTCCAAAAGACCAAACACAACAAATGTTTGCCTGGACAGGTCCATCTTAGTTTTCTGGCCTGTTTACTGGAATGCGGTCAACTCGGGTGTGACATCATTCCCAGCTACGACATCCCTCCTCTGAGGTACATGGAACGCACCAAGCTAATTTGCGTCCCTCGTCCCTGGTTAGTTGTCACAAAGATTTACACAGTTAATGATATAATGACTCAAAGTTCCCACTTTACAGTACATCAATATAAAACCTGTTTAGCAAATTTGCAGAGGAACCTGTGTAAAACAGGGTAAAGGAACATCTCTGTTGATCATTAGACACCTGCAAATGTTAGCATTGCATAGCATTGTTTATAAGTGCAGTGTGCCAAGAGACATCCTTGTTGACAACTGAGCACCTGCAAAGCTAGTAGGAGACAATTTTTCTTCTTCTTTACCTGTCATTTTTTTCTTTAAATTGAACGCAGTGTAACATGGAGGGAAAAAAAGGCCCAGCTGAACCAAACAAGAAAATCTGAAGTTTGGAATAACACAGGTTTACTTAAGATTTTGTATAAAATGATATTGGTTTGGTTTAATGTCAGCATGAAATGCCATTTGTAACTCATTTTACTTTAGTAATGAGGTGTATTTCATAGTGAATCAGGATATTCAAAAATAACTTGGGACCAGACTTGATTTTATTCATCAGGAATTGATTGGAACATCCACACCACGTTCCAACTTGGTCTTATAGGTATACTCTACTCAAGTGAACATTTTCTCATCATTTATTCACCTCCCAGCATCCCAGATGTATATGACTTTTTCTTCAGATGAACACAAACATAGAAGAAAAAAAAAAGAAATCCATATAGTTCTATATTATTCAAGTGGATTGTATCCCAAAACTACACTACGTGATCAAAATGGTAATCCATACGACCCCAGTGAATTAATCAATGTCTTCTGAAATGAAATTATAGATGTGTATAGAAAAATATTAATTTTATTATACATTTATAATTTTATTAATAAAACGTATTAAACAATAAACCATCGCTTCCGGCCATCGCTTGAATCATGCTTCAAAATGTGCTGACATGGCGCTTCACAATGCTCTCATGAACGTACACGTATGACAGATGCCTGTAAATTATGGTTTATAGTTTAAAAAGGTTTTTACGCACACACACACACACACACACACACACACACACACACACACACACACACACACACACACACACACACACACCTATTGTTTAGCTTCAGAAGACATTGATTCATCTACTGGGGTTGTATGGATTAACATGGTGATCGCTTTGTGTGGTTTCCCGAGCGTCAACTTTTGGGCACACATTTACTTGCATTACATGGATTCACAGAGATGGATTGATTTTGAGAGATGGTGAGTGAATGATAAGAGAATTTGCATTTTTGTGTGGAGTTCGATAAGGTCTATTTAGAGCAATTCAAAATGCAGCAGTAGACAAGGTGCTTTCAAAAGGTGAAAGTGCTTTCAGTCAAGTCAAATGGTATTTACATGTTTTCAAAGAGCAATTCAGATCTTTGTATTCCATATGATCTTTATCAAACAACACCAAATAACGAGTACAGAGACGAGAGAGACAGTTCGGGATTCTTTCCACATCGAACTTTCATCTTATTGTGAACAGAACTTTAATAGTCGAAAGGAATCTTGTTTCAGAGACGGTTCAAGTTATTTCGTTTTGATGGTAGTAAGACCATAAACATCTATTCAGTAAGTTAAAAAGTTATATTTTGATTTCATGTTGACTTTAAGCTATTTTTCTAATAATCCCCTTTTCATTCATTACATTACACTTTCTGGCTGCCTCTTATACTATACGTTAATTTATAGCTAGAAGTGGATGTGCTTCAAGACTGACAACATGGCCAGCCAAGACACTTCTATGTTTTTACACATTTCTAACAGAACTATTTTCCTGAGGATCGCATTGTCTTCCTCATTTTATATGCCAGAATTAATTTCCTGTGAGAGTGCCAGCCATCTGCTGCTTTCCAGATTCAGACGGCCATCCTTTACGGGTCAGGCAAGCCTGAAGAAAACGCTGCTCTCCGGACAGCAGGCCTGCCAAAACAGCAGGAGTTAGTGCAGGCACCAAGCATAGCCACGTCTGGTGTCCGACTCGTATCCCAGGACCTCACTTTATCAAGCCCGGTGAATTATCAGTAATTGGCCCAACTGTGACATTCCCGACTGCAAAGGGCACATTAATCACCTTGCAGTATAATAGCTGAGACAGAGTCCCGCACAAATGACCTCACAGAGCGTCTATCCGCTGATGTCGGACTGATACCACTGTCTGTCTTTCTAGACCTTTTCTTTTTCATGCACGCAATTACTGGTGACACAGACGGTTCTGTTCGGATAAAAATAGTTTTAGATATAATCCCTTGATCTTGATCTCAGTCTGGTCTGAGCTTTTATCTTCGAATGGATGGACTAAAGTGGACAGAAAATGTTCAGAATCAATTTTGCCTAAAGGAAAGATTGTATTACTGCTGTTTTATCTCATATTTTGTTTAACCATACTATGGTTGGAAAATTGTACTGAAAGCTTTTGAACTGGTGAATACTTTGATGGCTCTCTTTATATTGTCAATATTCGCTGAAATACTTCCAAAATAAATTTGATTCATTTCTAGCGAGTCAAAGAGGAACACTTCATGTTTCATTTAGCAAAGTACTTTGAAGAATTTTGTCTTTCTGAATATAAAAAAAAAAGAGTACTTCTGACCAAAATCAATATGACGTAAGTATTCCAAGATCTTGAAAATAAAGAAATCCATTTTTGTGCAAGTGAAATGCATTAGTAGAATGAAGCAGGGATGGAAGGTGACCTGAAGACAGCCCGGAACCTCAACCTATCACCTCCTGTAGTGTAGTTTTAGAAATATTGCTTTTACATTGCAGAGGGAAAGCAATTAGTTTTAGAGGAAATGTCATGTAATGCTAATCATAGAGAACCATGTTTGAATCCCATATAATTATACTGACATTTTCAATAAACTAGGATTCGGAGGCACATTTAATTGCATTTATGTTTGTGATTTTACTGATTTGATTAACTTGCCATGTACGGTACACCAATATTAGCATAACACGAGCGATTTGTGCAGAAAGTCTCCCTGTGCCCCATAGAGAAGGCAACGTTTTGGGAGTGACATGCAGGAGGGAATCTCTAAATTGTCTGGTGTCAGCAACTCCAAGGTCATGGGTTCGATTCCCAGGGAATGCTCATACTGATAACTTGAATGCAATGTTTATCGCTTTGGATAAAAGTGTCTGCCAAATGCATGTAAATGTAAAATTGTAACCAAAGCAGAGTTTTGATTTTTTTTAACCAGAAAATGAAGATGAAGATGAAGAATCGTCTGGCACAGTTCCAAAGAACCATAATGTATGTTTCCACAGGATTGAAGGGCTAGTTGAAAAAAAAAAAACTCGATTGGAAAGAGTCTGAGTCGGCACTACATTTGGCGAAATGTAGTACTCATGCTATGAATGCAAACCAGATGTACTACACCTGCCATGTTGGCCTTGTCATGTGAACTACAGCATCAGTTGCATTGCTTCACTGCCATTCTCCTCTCCACTGGCTTCATGAGATTGGTAAAGTGTTCATCGATTGCACACTCCAGAATTTCAGCGGAAATAGTAGGTCATCCACGTACTTTTCGCCTACTGTCTTCCAAATTCTGACATACTAGTCTTTTGAAGTAATGTTTTTCGCATACTATCTGGAAGTCAGATGCAGCAGTAGTCTAAAAATGTGCCAATACTTTTGTCAAAACATTTTCTCTCTCTTCTAATCTTTTATACATCTTCCATGTATCTAAATTTGGTTTTCGACAGCTGTCCCACTGACCCACTGGGAAAAGTTGCGGAGCTCCTTAAGGCCCGTCCATCCCTGGAATGAAGTAAGCCAGAGCAGCGCTGCGGTCAGTGGTCATTCTCAGGTTTCACTACTCCAAAATCCTAATATTTCCTGATTTAAATCTCTCCTTCTGAATAACTCTAGTACAGTTCTGTTTTCAAAACACAAGCATTCCATCCTTATCTAAGATCTTGGTTGGAGTTTCTTAATGGACTATGAGTCTGTACTGTACAAATGTCGATTAAGTATTGATTTTTTTTAGTTTACTAGATTAGTAGTTCCATACTGCACATTAGTGACACCTTCATATGTCTTGGATTACACAAACACTCACGCAGAGAGCTGTTCTTATCTTTGAACATCTGGTATTTAAATACAATAGCAGGAAAGTATAACAATCTTCAGTTAACCGTCCGCACCCAAAACGAAGGCACACACGAGGTTATTTTCTCTGTGATCAAATTATAGCTACAATTTACTATCCCTGCTCTACACTTTCCTTAACCTCAAGCATAGCAGTCTTATTGGTCGAGATGTTGAATGATGTGAGGCCTTTGGTGTTTTGGATCTCTGCTATCATAAAGCTGTCTGTTTAAATGTGCTATCATTAAGCATAACAACTACCCTGGGTTTCTGGCAATGCTCAAAATATGTCACCAAAATAAATCTGTTTCCACTTAAATGTAATTGTTTCCGGAGGTTCTGTTTAAATATAAAGAATGAATGAGAACTACATGGTCCCCCATTTTCAGTTTCTCTTGTACACTTTTGAAGCCTAATGAAGGTGGTCATTTTTGACACCTGCCCCCTAGGCTTTCGGGCACAATTATAAGGTTTGCCCCTCTCCCCATAGACCTAGGTATCAGACCATATGAAATCTACAAAAACCCTACATGTGATCCTATGATTCTTGACAACCAAGAACACATTTTAATTCAAAACAACAATGCAATCCAATGGATTCCTGTTATTTCTAAGCATATGATCCATTACATTGAGCAAACATACAGAGCAAACTAATCAAACAATATTGACTAACGTGATAAACCTAGAGTGTACCTGATTGGTTGAATGGGTCGCTGATGTCATGATTGCATTGCTTGTATAGTGTAAACAGTGTCTTTAATTATAATAAGTCTAGATTTTAGTCATGGGAAGACAGACTCATTTTCATCAACTGGTTCTTTGGAACAATTCATTTCGAAGAATCAGTTTCATAATAGCTCTTAATAAATAATTATTTAGAATCTAAATATAATTTGCATTAACAATAAACAAATTCACACGTTCCTGTATTAAAAAAAGCTCATGCACATTTCAACAACACGTTCTGTACGACATAAGACCATAAAAACGGTCATATAATCAATTCATAAACAGTGGGCTACGTTTTATTAGTTACATTTTTGGCTATTACTTAATGTCCGCTCTATTAAACATATTTTATCGATTCACTCCGTATGTGAGTCGGTTCAACTGATTCGTTTTAAAGACCCGACTCAACACAACAATTCGTTCGCCAATCGGACATCGCTACTAGTTGCAATATACAGTTTCCACATATCCACAGCGCGTCGCGCGCACATGCCAGAGGTATCTCATTTCTCTATTAATATCTCCATCGCTTTGCTTGAGTGACGATTGCAATGATTTGAGTGCCATAGGCTACTGTTGTAGCCTGGTAAATGAAATGCAATTCATTTATTGGCGATTTAAGCGCACAAGGGCCCATATTGTTGCACTCACAGTCTCTTAAGGCTGCTCTGGCAATTCAGATCGTGGACACTGACCGCTGATAATAAATTAAGATGACTGCCATGATAATGTCAAAAAGGCAAGCTTCTGTTCACATGACTTGAGTCACGTTGTGACATATTTCTCTTTTTTTCAGATGTAATGTAAGACTGTAGGAAGCATCGCGCGTACAGTAGATTATTCGAGCCCTTCTGTGTAATCTAATCCGGTTTTATTTTATTGAAGTATAGCCTATAAAACAGCTCCGCTTCAAATTCAGTTTTGCACACGGAGAAGTTGTAGAATCTTCTGTAAAGTGAAGTAAGGACGAAATAAAGAAAATACGGAGCGTTGCTTGCTACTGCTTAAGTGCTTTATTAAACATAAACCGAATACATTTCCCGTTATTATAACGCACACTGATGGGTCCTGAATCACAGAGCATGTTCTCTTCATCATCATCATCATACTTGACGGACACAAACCGAACCGAGATGGCAACATCACCAAAACATCAAAAGCCCATGAGCCAAGTCCAACAACGCAAAAATCCGAGAAACCAATAGCGCCAAAGCTTAAAGTTCCCTCCAGCAGCGAGGACTGAATGAACGTGGTTTGTCAGTACTCACCTCGCTCCAGGGTGAGCGGTTGGACTGTCACTGTCGCCATGACTGTGCTGTGTTATTATCGCTCAGAGAGAGAGAGGGGGAGAGAGAGAGATGGAGCTGCGGCATCAGCGCACGCACTGTAGCGGCGGAGAGAGCGAGCGAGCGCGGATTGGAGCCCGTGCGGATGATGGGAGTGGTTGGGGGAGGAATGGGATTATTTACCACTCGCTTGTTTAGCGGACGATTTTGAATGGGATACATCGGATGGAGCTGGAGTGTCTCTAGTAATTCGGATGTGTAATTTAAACGTAGGCGACATTATAACTTTAATCGAACATGGAATAAACGTTTACGTTTAAAATTCGATCTTAGAATAAATCAGGTGTTTCAAATTTAAACTTTTGTAGAATATAGAATATGAAAGGTTATTTCAAGTTTGTGGGAGAAATTGTGTGTTTAAAAAAAAGAAGAAAAAAAAGTAGTTTAAATTTAAAATTTCGAATGACTGACACATCAGATGATTCAGACATTACAATGTGTAACTCATTACCATCAAATAAATAAATGTTTAACATTTCTAATGCTTTTTGAACATGGATAAGTAAGACATTGAAGTTGTGATGCGTGTCAATCATTGGTTAAATCGGGGTGCTGAATTTGCAGTATTTATAATTCCATATTCGTTAGTTTTACCAAATTTCAAACATTGCAGCTCACATAGCAGGAGTAGTGTTCAGAATCTCACTGAGGAGGGTTTACATTAATCATGAATATATGCAATGCCAGTGCATCTCAGTGCACATTCAGGGTTAAACGCAAGACTTCAGTTAAGCAGAGGCACATCCCGTGCACAACCTTTGACCTTTGCAGTGAACTGACAGCAGCAGCTAGAGTGCTAGACAGTGTGTAGACAGTGTGGCACCTGCCGTGTGAATGCGTGCCTGTATTTTATATCCAGTTGTTTAGTGTCTGTGAAACGCACAGTGAAAGTAATTATGAGCACTAAGTCTTTGGGAGATTCTCTTCATTTTTTTCTTTTCATAAATGTATTGTTAGAATTAACTGCTCATTTTTTAGGCCTCACCGTTATCAGCAACTGGAGAGGTGTGTTGTATTTTTAGACCATTCATTCATGATTAGATAGCATACTTCTCTCGTGTGTAAACTTAAAACAGATTTTTTATTTTAATTTTATTTTAGGTGAACTATTCCTTTAAGAAAATGTTTCAGATGCTTCAAACTTGCAGTTTGCAGACTGGCTTCAGAAATAACAACACTGATGGATTGCTCTGTCAGTCCTCCAGCTGCAGACAGATGTGCTAACTAATGCGATGGATGGATGGATGGAGGGCTTAAAGCCAGAGAGAAAGAGGCCACAGGGAGATTATGCTCTCATGGCCATATGGGACACAGCCTCTGGAAAACATTCTGCTGGGAAAAAATAGTCTGATTAACAGAGTGCACTGGGAAGCTTTCCCAATGAGAATGAATTGATTTTTGAATGGATGTGCAAACTGACAAGGAATGTTGGAGTGCAAATATGAGAAGTGGAGAGAAGATACTATTTTTAGGCCGTGTGTGTGAGGTGGGAAGGTGTAGTAGCTCGCATATGTATAACAACTCTGATTCATATTTCTCTGAAATGTGTTATTTTAGGCCTGTATGTAGGTCAGGGTTTAGCAAGATTTAATAAAAAATTACCTCCATTTAAGTTTGAGTTAACGTGAATCAAATTCACTACAATTCACAACAGAATGTTTATCAGTTAGAATGGCAGGATGAGGAATTTACTCACAGTTAAATAAACTGTGTGACAAAAAATAATGTATATGTGACCAAAAAGGTCCCTGGAGGTCAATTTTTGAACATTGAGATAGATCATATATCTCATATAGATCATTTGTATCATGGAACATGATCTTTACTTAATATCCTAATGATTTTTGGCATAAAATAATAAAATCGATAATTGTGACCCACACAATTTATTGTTGGCTATTGCCACAAATATACCCGTGCGACTTATGACTAGTTTTGTGATCCAGGGTCACACATAAACAAAAGGTTTATATGAATACTGTATCTTTTTATTATTATTTTTAAAAAAAACATTGAATTTCATTCCATTTTAATTTGACCTCCTACACTTAATACGAATTACTGTTCTGCAAATACAAGGATTTAAAAGGCATTTTTAATTAAATTCTGAATGGCACGCAATTGTATGATGCAACAAGTGAGGATACAGTATAATCTATGGCCTTTAGCAAATATGTTGACTTTTTTATTTATGCCTGATTTTATCTTCTTTGAGCAGAAAAGTCCAAGGAAGAGCTGCCTTATTATTCCGACTAGAAATACTATCGTTCGTTCGATGTACCTGCGCTTTCCTCAAGAAAACAGCACCTGTAGTCATTTGGCTGTCAGGAAGTTTTGGAACATGACACCACATCCCTGTAGGACGCCTTCCAAACAGAGACGTGTTCAGTGCAAGGACAGAAGATCGTGAGATAAAAATGGCTTGAAGAGGGCAGATACAAGACGGCTGCTGTTTGATCACATATGCGTGCTTTGAGTGACAGCTCACTTTTGTTCTTTTCCCCCGTTTAGCACGACAATGTTGTTGTCTGATTCATGAAACGTCGAGATGAGTGGAAGTGTGCGTGTTACTTTGACACGTCTCAGAAAACAAACCAAACGGCATGTCATTGTGATATTTGGATATGTCAAACATGGCCTGCTCGAATGCTCTTCTTAGTGGTGTTTGTTAAGGCAAGTGTCACATATCATTTTTGGTGATACTAACTAGAAATTTTTGAGTGTAAACTGTTTCAAAGTAAATCCTACACTATTTTTTTTTTCAGTGTGTAATGATGTCTGTTTTTCCACTATTAATTCTCAACCATCTTATAAGCATTTTACACTCATCTTGCTCTCTCTCCATGTCTGACTCGGACCAAAGCACATGCAAGAGTGGCTGTCCATCAGCTTCAGCTGCACTAAGTAAATTGCCACTCATAAAATCCGATGTTAAATAGAGGAGAGGACGTGATACAGGCTCTTATATAATGCACTGAGTGCCTTTACATTGGCTAGGTTTACATGCAACCGAATAATCCGTTAGTAATCGGATTGACGGCTCAATCGGATTGAAAAGCCTTCATAAACACCTTAATCGATCCGACGGTGCTCGATCCGAATGAAATTTCGATCGGATTGAAAGGGGTGGTTTATTCCTTTTCTAATCCGATCGAGAGGACACGTGAACACTTAATCGGATTGATTCGAAAACCGAAACTGAAAGGACTGCGCATGTGCAATGACTTAGAAATAGAGTATTGACGTATGATGCGTGGAACAAGCTGTTGTTCCTGTTGAATAAAGTGTCATATAAATGAATGTCCCGTCATTCTAAAATCTCCTTTCACTTTCACTCAGTGTCTGTGAAGCGGATCAGGACAACTTCCCACCAGTCCTTGTTTCAGATTCTCATCCACAGATGACCATTTTTACTGCGAGATAAATATAAGCAGCACGACACAACGGTTCATATGCTCATTGTCTCCAAATTATGACCAGAAATGGATAAATATTAAGTCTGCTGTTTACAAATAAAGAACCAATGTGGGAGAATGGTTATTATGTGCAAACAGCAGGAAACTCTTCATGCGTGCGCATGCCAAAAAGCATATTCCGATTTGAAGCTTGTGTGACATAAGCGCGCACATCAACCCAATCACATGTTTAGCGTTCATGTAAACGCTATTCAGATTCATCAATCGGAATTAATTCAGTCTGATTGAAACAAAAGTTGTGCATGTAAACATAGCCAATGTAGTAAGATCATTGACACCGTTCCACATGTTCACATCAAACAGAAGACGAAATAAAAATGAAACATTTACAGTCAAACAATAGCTGTGCTATTACCGCCAGTGTGAGAGAGAGAGTTATGGCAATATAGAATGGCTCTGTTTTAGAAAGTCCTTGTACTGACAAATAAGCGCTGGAAGCAAGTTGACGGGCATTAAGTTCCAAGGCTTGATTCTTGTGTAGAATCCTGCAACACAGGGAGGAAACTAATTGAAGACGTACAGTGCGTGTGATGTGCTTGCTGAATGCAGATCAGAGATGAAGACGTGCTGTGAGACCATTGAAAATGCAAAAGCTAAAGCAAATACATGCTAATGGAGATCAGCATGTTGAGGCGAAAGTCAGATGCCAGGCAGAATAGGGACTTTAATGGAGTCATTTGATGATTCAGCACAAGGTAAAAGGGGGTTGTATTATAAGGAATCAATTTTTCCTTTATCTTTTGAGATACAAGACACACTTTGAACTTCAAGAATGGAAAACATCTCCATTCCAATGAGGACATTGACTGAAATTAGAGCATTATTTTCTAAACTTATGACACATCAATGACATTTTTTAAGGGGGAGGAAGCCAGATAGATGCTGTTATTCCTAAACACAGTAGAAGAACTAAAGATGAAACTAAAATATGATGAAGTCTGGTTTCTGGCTGTGTGTAGCACCTATAACTCTGCATATTCTTCTGAAGGATCCCAATCTTGGGAAAGAGTGACTGAAGTTTTCATTTAACAGTGTTCCTGATTATGTCAGTCTGGTCTTAACGGTTTATGTGGCACATTTACGATGTGTATACGGTTTGTAGGTTTGGTTTGATTAAAATGAACTCTGGTGCGGATGCAGATTGCAGATTGCTCTGGGTTATTTCTAACCCCGGTGTGCACTAAACAAGCGGAGAGAGACCCACATTTTTAGGGGGTCTCGGCCCACTTCCAAACGAACTCTAGTGCGGTTCACTGAAATATGAACGGAACATGGACGAAAGACATCTAAACGAACCAAAAACAGGATGTGATGTCACAAAATGCAACCCTAAAAGGAAAGAATGCTCAAGGATACCTGGCTTATCTTTACAGTTACAGTTCGGTACACACACTGCCGACACACATTTATGTTCAAAAAGTGAATTTTGCATAAACGGGTCCCCTTTAAAATGTAAAAGGGTTATGAAAATCCACATGAGTAACTTCAGTTTTGGCTCAAAAACTGTACTTGGATTACAAGTGGACCTCAAGTGGGAGACAAATAATGATAGAAATGAAATCTCCACATTGTAGTTATTTTTTTACCGGCATTTTATGCTGCTGTTTTGCAGTAACAGTTGGTTACATCATTGTTTTGCAACCAAAAAGGCTAAATGTCATCAATCTAGCAATGTGCATCATTTTGCAAGATATATTCATCTTATTCAGTTCTATTAAACCCTGAGCAATTCGCTTCGTAATCTGCATACGGACAATCTGCCACACAGGACCAGGACCACTTAGCATTAATCGCCTCAGCCACTCTAATAGAAAACATTGCACAAGCGATTTGTAAATCACATCATCCCTTAACTGCCAGCAAGATTGATGAATGACTCAATCACAGTGTCCAGGTTGCACAGTTAAAACGGGACTGCAGTCAGCAGTCAGAGAGGTGCATGTACACCGACAGCAGGCATTAATGACTGAAATAGCGGGTCTTGCAAGAGCCCTGCATAAGACATTGCCTCTGAAAAACAGTTTAAAAGAATGATTCACTGAAAATGACAATTCTGTCATTATTTACTTGCCCTCATGTCATTCTGAACCATACATTCCACCCCCCCCCCACCCCAAAAGATGAGGTACAGAAGATTTTAGAGACCAATAGTGTAAAACAAAACAAAGCATTATTACAGTTTCATTCTGCTTTCTAAAGAGTGTGTTGTATTTTTCTAGGGTTTCCTCTGTTCACTGTTGCCTTCAGCTTGCTTAACAGGGTTTTAAGGCAAAGCTGCTTTTGAATTCTGTCCATTGAATGTGTGTGTGTGTGTGTGTGTGTGTGTGTGTGTGTGTGTGTGTGTGTGTGTGTGTGTGTGTGTGTGTGTGTGTGTGTGTGTGTGTGTGTGTTTTTAAAGCTAACAGTGCTCAGAGTAGAAAAATACTAAATTTATTACAAAGTAAATATTTTCCACACAATAATTTTAATAATTGTCTTTGAATACAGTGCTGTGCAAATATAAAAGCATTTTATTTTATTAAATTTTTTGGGAAAAACGTGTTGTCTTTTGTTGTCTAACCAAAGCCTACTGTGCAATATTTTATATGATTTGGAATTGATTATCAACATAATTAACACCGAAAAACCTGTACACAATCTTCCATATGCCTTCTGTTGTTTGATTGATCGTTTTTACTTTTTTAGCAAGTAAATGTTTTAGTTCCATTCTAAAAATGCCCACCTTCAGGTTGGTACACATAGTTGTGGTGAAATCTTTAATTGAATAATTTTATTTTTAAAGCAAACGTAAGAATAGGCTAAATGTTGTATTGTTAGTAATATTTTGAGATACAAGGTCACTTCTCCAACCTGAAGCAACTTAGGTTTATTTGATTATCCATACATATTTTTTTTTTATTGTGTTATCAGTCTTTTGAGGAACATTTATTTTTGCCTCTTGTCTTAATCATCTAAGATTTTGTCTATTCTTTCATGTTTCAAGCTTTGCAGGATTAATATCCCAGCCAGCAAAAAGTCGTCTATTAGACGTTGAATAGACGTAATTTTTACGGTCTAATTACGGTCCACTGAAGGTTGAAAATGAAAATTGAAAAGACGTCAAATTTGTCCGACTTTTCAACATTTAAATTTTTTTTATAACTTTGACGGAATATGTAAAACTCTTTAAATTTATTTGACATAATAATGAACATGGTTTGGTAGTTTGTTTTCTCTGTTGTTTTAGCATGTATAACAGACTTATCCTAGCTGTCTTAGATTATCAGTTGAAAACATTTTAGATGATCAGTTGAAAACACGTAGTCAAACAGTCCGGCCAAAACTACTTAGTTGAAATCACGTCGTAAACCAGTCCAAGGCGGACCGACATATTTTCAACCATATTTCAACGTTGAAAGACGGTAATTGTCCCTTAATAACATTTGTTCTCACACTCTCAGTCACAGTAGCCTATTAAATTGTCAGTAGGCCTGCTACATGATAATATATCTGCTTTCATATTATGAGATTCTTGGCATTCGAAACACTTCGAAAACAATTGCATATGCTATTTTCCTAGACGCATTTATATGCATACTATAGCAGTGCTTAAACATTGTGTTTCATAAATCATGCAGGGCACCTCAGGAAGCCCCAACATTACGTAACGATCTCATTGCATGGATTGCAGTATCTTGGAGTGGCCTCTGCCTGTGATCTGAAGTATTGAATTATTGCGCGGCCATTTTTGAGTTGGGAAATTTGGAGCTCACTCTTTTCAGCGTTCTTCCTCAGCAAACATTGGAGCTGAAACGACGATATTCTGAATAGATAACCCCAGAACATGCGTCTTTTCCAAACTACATCTGCATTGGAAATGTAACTGCGTCTAGAGTGAAGGAAAGTAACAAAACAATGAGTGCTGCAGTCGCTAGAGGTTTGTTGAGTCTGAAGTTTTCTTGCACAGGTGTGTCTGGACCATGTTACCTGCAAAAGGTAAAGACAAATATCGGACATGGATGTATACCGCTGGCTTATAAGCCAAGCATAAATTATAACCCATACAGGAAACTTTTTATTCGTGCGTTTTCATCAAAATACACGTACGAAGACGCGTTTGGCCTGGCACGTGACAAACCCGAAAAGTTTTGGAGTGAAGCGGCTCGTGGTATTACTTGGTTTGAACACTGGACCAAAACTCTGGATAATACGGATACAGTGTTACCAAAATGGTAAGTAGGCTACAATATTTGGGGGCGTTGACATTGTTTTTACGTTCAACAGTAACATAATGGAATTGAACACATGGGTCTCGGACGTGATACCTGTTGTTAAAGGGAAAGTTCCCACCAAAAAATGTTGTGAGGCACTGACAGCCTCAGTCACCATTCACTTTCACTGTATGGAAAATTAAATGCTATTAGAGTTAATGATTAGCCGTTCAGTCAACATTCTTCAAAACAACCGTTCCACTGAAATACATATCAAACATGGCTTTTGGGAGAAACAAAACATGAGGAAGAATAAATTATGACAATTTGCATTTCTTTTTAACTTGACGCGCCCTCTTTTAAAAACGCAACGCTAGTGGCGCGTGACGCACCGGAATGACGTATGTCTGACGCATATGTGTATATAGGCCAATCAAAAACAGCGGAAACTCCTGTGTAGGGAATAGTGTTTTCCAGAGCCATGGCTCTGGTGTTTTCTAATCTTAACCAGTGACAACCAAAGTGGTAAACTAATACTTATTTAAGATTAGGTTTATGTTTATGGTGGTAAATGCAGGTTATTTCTTAGTAGGTTGTGGATTGACACTGAATACATTTGAATGTAGTTCAGTAAAAGATACTGTATTCAAGACAAAACATTTTTTTTTTATATTTGCAAAGCCAAGGCCGCTGAAAGAGTGGATGGATGTTATTTTACTCTATTGAAATCAAGCATAAGCATTTTAAATTGATCATAGTCAAGGTATCATAAGAACAAGTGTTTCCATTACAGGTTTGTTGGAGGAAAGCTGAATATGTGTTATAATGCTGTCGATCGGCATGTGGAGAATGGAAGAGGTGATCAAGCAGCTGTCATTTATGACAGTCCAGTTACCGGCACTAAACAGATCATCACATACAGAGAAATGCAGGAGCAGGTAAAACACAGAAGGTGTGGTCACACAGTAGCGAAGTTTCGTGGGCAAAAAGTGTCTATTGTCTGTGGTCAATAGTGTAGTGATGTATGAAGCACAGTTCACACAGAAGTCACTTAAAAAAAAACAGCTCTCTGCTGGTCAATGGAGTGAATTTGCGTGACCAACTTGAACCCGTGGATAAATCTGTATGGGGAATCTTTAGCCAAATTCCCAATTGTGTGGGTTCCTATTGAAATTACTTGATTTTGCCCACGAAAATTCACTTGACAAGATCAAATGTTGACCGCACATCGAGTCTTTGAAACCAAGAACCTTCCTACACTTCATAAAATGCTGGACCAAATTGCATTCATTGTAAATTTTCTGTTGTTTTGATTAATTGATATTTTAAGATTTCTGACTTTCCTCCAGTTTGTATACGTATATCCATAAAGTTCAGCTTCCACACGCCTGTTTGTAGGTCTCCAGGTTGGCGGGTGTTCTGGTGAGGCATGGTGTGAAGATGGGAGATCTGGTGGTGATCTATATGCCTATGGTTCCTCAGGCCATGTTCGCCATGCTGGCATGTGCCCGTATCGGTGCCACCCACAGCCTCATATTTGGAGGATTTGCCTCCAAAGAGCTCTCCGTCCGTATCGACCATGCTAAGGCAAGCCATTGGGTTTTCTTTATGAAAATGAATAATAAAAAGCTATTTTTGTAAATGCATATCTCTGCTGAGGTTGCGAAAACCACTTGCTCTCTTAAATCATCTTTCTCCCCGCAGCCCAAGTTCCTGGTGACAGCTTCATATGGCATCGAGCCAGGCAGAAGAGTGGAGTACATTCCCCTGGTGGAGAAAGCTCTGGAGCTCAGCACTCACAAGCCACACAAAGTCCTCATCTACAACCGGCCCAGCATGGTGAGTTACCAGAAACCCCACGGCACCTGGATGCCAGTTTCATTGTTAAACTGGCACAGTTTTTACTGCCTATTAACTGTTAAAAGAGAAGGTAATGCAGTGAGAGAATACAAATGCAAACGTGGTCCCCTTTCTAAAAGAGCGTTCCTCTAAATTCAACCTTCACATTGTCCTCCTCAACCAACATCAATTCGTTGTAGAAGTAAGTTAGTATTTCTTCATTTATTAGCTGTACTGTATACTGTACCACTCAAAATATATCAGGAAATCAAATGTTCAAAGCATTAAGCATTTTAAAAAAACTCTAGCTAAACTCATTTCATTTAAATCTGTTAAATTAGTTTTCTCATGTTGCTACATCTACAATCAGTATGTTGATTTCACAAAGCAGGAAATTGCTTAAGCTTCATCCTGTGTTGTCATGGAAACTGTTTTGCAAATAGCTTTTTGATTTTCCAGCGGTTTGGGATACAGGATGAATCCCGCATGGTTGGTGGAGAGGAACAAGTCTCTGAAATCAGAAAAAAAAAAAATTAATCATATGTGAGGGGAGAATTTGCCAGCCCCAGAAATGTACAACCCGTTAGAACTTTAGAAGATTTCTCAATAACAAGATTTTGGTATATTCAAAACTACTCGATTAGAATGAAAACATCTATGCACTGCCACAAATACCAAAACACTGGGTTAACACACTTATCCATCTAAATCACCTGTTGGATTTTGATATTTGCGAGCAATGGACACATTGTACAAAAAAAAATACTGTAATTAATCAAATTAACATAAAACCAGTCTATGAGACTTAAAAAAAGCTTTTTGTGTTTCTCACAACAACTGAACGCGATATGCCTGAAATACAAGTAGGGGAAAAAATAGGAAGTCACAGCTTTGAAACAGCATCACGGTGCATAAATCATGGCATTATTAATATTTTATGTGAACTATTCCTTTAAGGCACTGAAACACTGGATTTGCACTTTGGAATTCCCATAACATCGAAACAAAATAACTTTAATGTCTGCCTGGCAGTGTTGCTATTGTTAACTAAAACCAAAAGTAAAACTATTCAAACTTTGTTAATTAAGATAAAGCTAAAATAAAATCTAAATATAAGTTGAAAGACAAAAGAACAATTACCGTACAACAACAAAAAGAGCTAATTCATAATGATACAACTATTTAAATAATACTAAAATAACTGCTGCCTGGACTGAGCATTTTGCTTCCTAATATCATTCTCTGATCATTCTGAGGGGCATGCTTTCACCCATTTCTTTCCCATAGGAAAAGGTGTCCATGCGTCCTGACCTGAGTTTGGACTGGGAGGAGGAAATGGCCACCGCCCGCCCTCATGACTGTGTGTCCGTCCCCGCTCATCATCCTCTGTACGTCCTGTACACCTCCGGCACTACTGGCACTCCTAAGGTAAAATCTTGTTTATGACAGTACACAACAATAAAGCACGCAGCTGAGGGAACGGACGGGATTGTTTACTGCGGAATAGATCCATGCTGTTAGGTGCTTTGTTTATTGCATATTGTCTTAGCAGGAGACCATGAGCCATACATCTTTATAAACTCTCTTGTGTATTCAAGATAAGAAGGAAGGAGCTTGTTTTAGTATAAAGGATTTCAGGATGATGCCTGAAGCTCTGTACGCTTTTCACTAACAAAAAGAACCAAAAAGTACTTTTTACTCCAAAGTACGTGTTTTGACAATGCACCTTGCGGTACCATGTAAATGCTGTTTGGTTTGTTGAAAATTGGTTAAGAAGGTATTTTAGGTAATGGCAAACAGAAATTGCATACATTTTGTAACCATTAAATTCTTTTTAATTGCAATACCTACCCCAAACCTTAAATCTATTCTTAAACCAATGCAAATGCATTGGTAGCATTATTTGTCAGAACACCTGTTAGTGTGATCACCGCCACACTGTGGTGCCAAGCTAAGCACATGAATGATGATGTTTTACGTTATTATTGAAACATAAGTAAAGTACAAAGCCTATAATTTACATAATATATAATAGTTTAGCATCCAAATATGGAATAACATATGGAAGCGAATATGGAAACATTTGAATTTGTGCCGAATGAGAGAGGTAGGTTACATGCAGTAAACGATTTACACTATGATCAATGTGTGTGAATTGATCAACTACATATTATGTGAATAGTAGCTGATCAATTCACTGAAAGAAACACAAAAAGCACCCCTCTCTCTCTCTCTCTCTCTCTCTCTCTCTCTCTCTCTCTCTCTCTCTCTGCAAAATATTGTAATTATTTTAATAAGCATGCACCAGTAACTTTGTCACAGCTGGCTTGACTGGGTATTTCCAAGCTGCAGACTGTTTTTATTTTTTAAATATGCCATGTCTAGTTAAAATGCCTTAAAATCATTGCGATATGACCAGCAAAATATCAGCTGAAAATGCTGGGTTATATTTTTGGTTTAGCATGTTTGGTTATTTTTATTGGGTTATTTTTATTATTTTTACCCAAGTGCTGGGTAGTTTTTGTGTAACTCAGCTGCTTGGTCAGTTCAGTTCAGTTGTACTGACAATACAAATGAAGAAACCCCCTACATACCTACCCAGCGCTGGGTCAATGTAACCCAATGTTGGGTAGTCTGTGCCGTACCGGTTAAAACTGGATACATTGCCAACGGTAATTTTTGGTCTGTTCTGAGAGAAAACGTCTTGAAGCGAAACTTCCTGAATGAAATTAAGGTTTGTATTACATTGTTTTCCTAACGTATTTAAAAAAAAATGTAGAAACAGGAAAACATATCTGTATTCTCACATTATACCTTTTTTTGTTTACATGTCCGTCACAGCTAACGCCTGCTTGGAACGCTCTCCCTCTACAAACGCAGCATACAGCGGATCTACACTCAGAGTAAACGACGTCACGTGCCGTCAAATGGAAGTTTGACCTCCTGCCAAACGAATCAGGACTGAGACACGTCAATGCTCTATGCAACAAAGTTGACATGCTCATGCGGTTTATATAGTCCCTCTCTGTTGACTACAATGCGAGCACTCTATTGGTCTAATATCTAGCTATTGTCACGTTTGATGGGTTGAAATGATGGGTCTGGCAGGCGAGATGACACAAGGTAAAGCTGTTTTTGATGTAGCTTTGTAAACACGATTATTAGCATAAGATTGTTATTTAATGAATTGGAACAGACTGATACTCCACTGATACCAGTTTTCTTCCCACAGATTCTCAGAGGCTGATCCTGACACTTTCTCAAACATTTTCAATATGTTTTTGAGTATTTTATGATTGTCAAAGACTGACTTGTCATTGAATAAAAATGATTTTATATTTTATACTGTCCCTGTCCTATATATTTAAGAGTGATTTTAGATTTATTATTTAAAATGAATTGTTTGGCATAGCACTATGCAACAACCTAGGAAATGGGTTAATGTATAAAACCCCAAATTAAATAATACAGCATGTGTTCTATGCTATATTTACCCAGAACCCTGGTGCCAAATAACCCAGCAATGGTGGTTTTTAACCATTTTAAGCCGTGCATTCTTTAACTTGTAATTCCTACATGATACCATCAAATGTCCCACCTTACTTATTCTATTGTTTCACCCCATCATTCTTTTTTATTTTGTCTATTTAATATTGTCCAAGAGGCGAATAGCGTCTTGAAATTTGCGTCAGCATGCCTCGGGTGCTTGTCAATCCCTAAAAACTCACTTTTATATGTACTTTGGCTGAACAAGAAGCAAGGCAAGAGAAGGGAGAACAAGGAGCACAGGAGGAAGTTACAAGGCCTGAAGGCAGAGCGAACAAATACGGCTCTCCACTGACCCAGTCTTCAGCCAGTATGAAATATATGGCTCAAGGCAATGCTGCCCTGTCCATAAAATACTTGCTAATGGCCCGCACACACTCACACACACACACACACACACCTCAGATTTATGGATCTAAGTCTGCTTGGCACACACAGGATCTAATTATCACCCTACAACTCAAAATGTGTCCCTCAGTATCAACCCTCAACCTGATTTGATAATGATTTACTGACGGTAAGGACAAAATGAATTGTAATACAGATAATGGCAATTAATTGTGTTTTGTTCATCTCACATGATTATGAAATAAAATATGATTACATGATACATGATTGTCTTGAAGGCTTTGTAAATAAAAATGGGTAAAATAATTATTTACATGAATAATAGAAAATTAATAATAATATAGCAGTATTAAAGCAGTGGTTGTTTTTTGTGACGGTCTCACTTTCCAGGTGCCGCCCCAATCAAATAAAATGAGGGCTAATTGTCTTCCCTGAATATTAGTTTTGGTTATTATTCTTTGTTTACTATAATTATTATATCATTAGACTATCATTCAAGAGTTTAGGATAAGATTTTATTTAATTTATAAGATTTTTTTTAAATAAATTGATACTTTTGGCAAAGATGCATTAAATTGATCAAAAATAACAATTAACTGTCAAAAACTTTACCCACTTCAGTTCACTTTCCACCCACGCTGATTTTGTAACCCAGCCACTACCAGTATAGTCGTTGTTATGAATATTAAAATGTTATGGAATAATAATTAATACATTTATAAGTACTTTATAAATTACATTTTTCGCTTTCACACATAATTAAGCCATTACTTGAATAAAATTTTTAAGTGAAACTCACAAATAATAAAATAAAACAATGACCACAAATATTTGCCATTACATGAAAAAGATAATAAAGCGAAACTGGAGTGACATGCATTCGGTTTAAGTCAGATTGTTTGGCGTACTCACATAATGCATTGCTGCAGCATTAAGGAAAAATATTTCACAGAAAAATTCATATTTTATTATCGTTATAGTTATCTTGCCATATTGTTCTCGTTCTTGGAATGAATGGGCCTTAACAGTGATGTTTGTTTCCTGTAAATAATGTCTTTCTTTTCTTTCTTCTCTTCAGGGTGTAGTCAGAGATTCAGGAGGATATGCCGTGATGTTAAACTGGACCATGTCTTACGTTTATGGACTGTCTCCTGGTGAGGTACGTCATGATCTGTGATTTTTGGCATGAAGAACTACATTTTTATAAAAAAATTAAGAAAAAAGGTTTGATGTAGTTTGAAAGCATACTTCCTCCCCGATCTAAAATGAGTGCTCATTAAAAAGTTGCATAAAATGCATACCGGTACAAGTAAAATGGGGAAAATTTAGCGCCTGCCGCTCTGCGTAACCATTCTGAGGATTCCAATAATAAGGGAAGGTCACATTTACCGTTTTTTGGCGGATTTTTGTGGACGTTATCCAGTCATTCAATTGGAATCCACACCATCTGAAATTTTGAAGATTTCCAGCGCAAATTCGTCGCATTGACCTACAGAAAGCTGGAAAGCTGATTGGTTTAAAAGTGACTTTATATGTGAGCTGTGCTTCATACTTTTTTGCCTGTCCAATTTCTGAATAGTCATAGTTTCACTATTGTGACAGCACCTTCTCATCTGAAGTTTACAAGCTTTTTGATAGTTTTAGTCTGACCTTGGTTGACTAAAATGATGATAAATGCATGACATGACCCCTTGAAAAAGCTTCGGTCTCACACCGTTTAACCTTCACGTCTCTCTCTCTCTGTCAGGTCTGGTGGGCCGCGTCTGACCTTGGCTGGGTGGTGGGCCACTCATATATCTGCTACGGTCCGCTTCTACACGGCAACACAACCGTGCTCTATGAGGTACGGGGCATGTGTGTGCAAAAATGTGCGAATGTGAAATGAGTGTGAGTGCTTTACAGCATTTGACCTGTGGACCGCTCCAGCTAACACTCAATTACCTGCTGTTATGGTTTTCTGGATCCTGACTCTCATGCTGAACCGATGTCCGTACTGTGGAATTTTACAGGCTCTAACATACATTTCTCAAGGGGAATGAATGCAAGAATAACGACTCTCTAAAGCAAAAGACCTGAATCACTGGCTCACTTTGACTTTGTTGAGCATTCGATTTGCTGTTGCTTTTCGTAAGCTTTTGTACTGGTAACAAAGCAGCTCTTATAGTATCAAACTAGTTCTTCTCACTGAGTCTTAGCTGAGATCGCAGCATGAATATTAAAATCATTTGCACTCGGCGAGAGACGATCAGACTGTGTTTGGTTTTCTGTCAAGGTGAGTTCAGCACTGGCATCTCCTCTGCTGATTAAATGTGTTGTTTCGCACCACATGAGAAAATGGGAGATGCTCGCAGAATTTATTAGTCTGCTGTAATGGAAGTTTGATTTCAACAGATCTCTCATGCAATGTTAATGTCCAGGGCTGCGTTTCCCAAAAGCATTGTTAGCCTAAGTTGATCGTAGAGGCCATTGGTGGCAATTGTTCTACGATCAACTTAGGCTTACGATGCTTTTGGGAAACGCAGCCCAGACCAAAAAGCCCTCAGGCTGTTTTAATTAATGTCTTTTGTAAGTATGCACATTTATGGTCGTATTGGGTTTATACTATCAATTAATGCAAACCTGATCTGATTTAATATTCAGTAGTGGTGATTGCTAAGAAAACGGGTTTCAAACTTTTTGATGCCAATGACCCCAAATATAATCATCCCCTTGCAAGGGACCCTGTTTGTAAAATATTTGTAAGAAAAATAGTGTAATATTGTAGAGATTTATGTTGTCTTATGACAGGACTGAAGCTGAAGGAAATTAATAAAGTAATATCTGGGAAATATACAGTAGTCAACATTTGAAGTTGATCAAACAGTTCATCAAAGTTGTCCTAAGACAAGAACGGTTATTGTTCAAAATGCATGTATAACTTTGATGAACTGTTTTGATCCAGTTAAAATGTTGACTACTGTATATTATTACTCGTGAATATGAATCATTCAGATTTATTTGTGTAGTGCATATCACAATAAATATTGGTTCTTTTTTCTCTCTCATTTTTTAAATTTCAAAATTTCAAATCTCCAAATTGCACTAGCAAGAGCGTATTGATGTAATTGGTTCACTCAAAAAATATTTATATATATTTATTTTTCATTAATTCACCCTCATGTCATCCTAAATCTGTTCTTTTCTTCTTCTTTTTTTGGAACATAAAAGAAAAAAAGGTTTTATCTCTTGTCCAATGGGGTCAAATGTTTTTTGGACCCCAACGTTCCTATTATCTTCTTTGGTTTACACGGAAGAAAGAAAGGTTTGGAACGACATAATGATGAGCAAACAATGACAGAATTTTCAAGATAGGATGACAGGATAGGTGGGATTTTACTTTCTAAGCACCCGGCCATCATACAGTTTTACCCTGGTTGACTTTAAAATGGCCAAGCAAAAAAAAAAAAACAGCAGCAGCAGCAGTATTTAGACTATGGGCTGTTTTGCTTCGGAAGTAACCATCCAGATCACACTAATAATTACCTATCAGTGCCCTATCAATAATGAAGAACCCCCTAAGACCACCTAGCAATGCACTGCAAACCCGTCAGAACACAACCGCAAAGATCTGGCAAAACCCGTCTTTGAGCAAACATCACTAACTTCAAAAATCGGAAATCTATTTAATATTGGATCATTTACAGTATATTACATAGCAAGTGATTCAGTGGGGTATACGAAACAAACATTAAACGCCTGCCAATTACTGCTTGACGCTGACGTGCAACAGATGCAGATCCTTGTTTTGAACATTGTAAATCAAGGAAAAACCTTGTTCTTGTTCAGTTAAACAGTTATTCATGGTGAGCTGATGTTTTCTCCCCATTTACTTTCTTTCTTTGGAATCAATCAGCCGTAGACCTATATTTTTGTTTCTATAACAACACCTAAATGTCACAATAATTATTAGTTATCTATGTTCAAAGCTTGTCTAAGAAAAATCTCATAACTTTGAAATTGATTGGCCATTTTTGTCTCACTAAAATGGACACGAACGCTGTTCTAGAAACAAGATGAGAGGTCTGTGTGCAATCCGTTTGATTTGTCGTAATATGAAGTCATCGTTTAGCTCTGAGAGTATTCTCTCTGAGCAGCATGGCAGAAACATGAATATTTGAACAGCTCAGTGTTGTGCAGAGCTACTTGTGTGTGCAATCTCTCTGCAACAATATTATTCCGTTCCTTTGCCATACGTTTTTGGCCATCTGCCGCCCAGGCACCTTTTCAAACCACTCTCCATTTCAAACACATCCTTGATTTAATATTCACTCCCCAACCGCAGCAAACACACTGGGAGACTTGTACAGTTCAAAAATGTTGGGCAAATTGTTATACTTGCAACAAAGGGCTTTGCAAAATATTACTTTAGTAGGATCTAAAATTTTACTTTTTTTCCCCCAAAAGACTCTATCTGGAAATCTTCACTAATTTTGTTGGGGTTTTTAATTGGAAATCTCTTGTAATTGTAACATAATATTGAACCATTTTCCCATGTTTCTGAAGACATTGGCCTCATTTATGCATTCCGATGCTTTAAGCAGTTGCTGTTTCCGCAGGGTAAACCTGTGGGGACTCCGGACCCCGGGGCCTTTTTCCGAGTGATGTCTGAGCATGGCACAGCCGCCATGTTTACCGCTCCCACTGCTATCAGAGCCATTCGCCAACAAGACCCTCAGGCAGAACATGGGAAACAGTACCCGCTCAGCAGGTAAACTCAAATCTGTACCTGTTCACATAATGGCTCACGACATGTGACATCTTCAGTGAGGCATCTGCAAACAAGTTTGTTTTATTTTTGTATCAGTGGCGACTACACAGGAAACCCGGCGTCCCCTAAAACTTACGTGCAGTATATTCAAGTAATCTCTTTCTCTATGTATTTACAGTGGTCCCAAAAAAGTTTTTGGACACTTATGTCACACAGATAAATATCTGAATATCAATGCATTAGATACAAAGCATCAAATCAAGTGGCAAATAATGCTGCTTTCCTCAGAGGTAACAGTACTTTCCTGAGACACATTTGAACTAATTTTAACACTGAACAAGTAGGACATTTTTCATAGATGCAAGTCAATTCCCCTCACAGTGGTCCAATCTAACGTAGAAACGAGTGCAGAAATCATCTTACGACAGGGTTCATGTGAGATTCATGAAACATTTGTATGCCGCCAATTCCATCGTACGAATGATCGTATTAATAAATGTGGCGTCTGAAAACAGTTGTCATTTAAATATCACGTCCATATAAAGAGTTTATGACATGGAGAAACTTAACCTGGTCAGGAAGAGGAAGTAATCTCATGAAAGAGAAATTGATCTTATACCGAAAACACCTGTTAACCTTATAATTGCAAACAATTAAATTATTATTTACTACAAGAATTACTACTTTATTAATGTTATGGATAGACTAAATGACACACTATCAATACAATATTTCACCATTGGCAACAGATTTTTTAAATGATGAATATGTGGCTTGGCTTTATGTGTTTTCATTCCAGTCAAAATGCTTTTCTCAAAAAACAAAAACAATTCTCCACCAGATTTACTATGCTGGACGCAAAAGCTTGCTTACGAGAGTTGAAACATGACGTGAGATTTGATCATAGCCACCGCTCACGCCCATTTTTATAAATGTCCAGTTTTGTGTGGAAACGACCGTACGCCCAGTTTTCTTTCGTTTGTTCGTTTTGTAAATAAGGACCAGTGACTTTAAAAGTGTTTGACCAGAAAGACTTTTTGTCTATATTTTGAAACCATAATTTTTTGAAAAAAATAAATTGTATATAACAAAAAATAAATGGTTATATAATACAAAATACATTTTTAATTGTGGCTTACGTGTCCAAATACTTCTTGGGGCCACTTTACAATGTAAACATCAGCCTTGGTACATAGCAATGTTTTTTTGCACATTGCTATTGTGCTGTTTATTTTTCAAAAGAAATGGTGACTTATTGAACATCAGGCTTTCAGTGTCACGTTGGCTATAATGAAGTGCACAAGGAAAGAGATGGAGAACAAAAATTGTCTTTAATAAAATAAACAAGGAACACTCAGGAGATCATAGGAGAACAAGCTAACACAACCACCTTAACTTAGAAGATACCGGACTAAGGCACATATTGAAACTCAGGGCTTAAATCACATAACTAAACTTCACTAACTAGAAGAACTGAGCAAACAGAGTGAAAACGAAAATTACTTATACTTTATTTCCCACGCAAAAGCAAGGCTTCTATATTATCTGATTGAGTGAGATCTCAAATGGATGGGACTTAGCAACGAACGCCCAGTAATGTTAATAGTGATGTCAGTAAGTAACTTTGTTTGATATGGAAAGCGGAGTGCACAGCATCGGAAGTACAGTTGCAGTTATTCAAAACGCGTTTATTTTAGTTGTGTATAAAAATAAAAACTTGCATCACGATAAGTGTGTTTTAATTGTTAAAACATTTTGGTAACTAAACAGATTTTCATGAAGTTTAGTGACGACATGTTACAATGTTTACATGGTACAAGGACTGGTAGGATACTGTTTTTATTAGTGCTTGACTCAAATTTCACGATTTAAAATCATAAGCTTGTGATTCGATTGCGATCTTGATTCAATATTGATTAATTGTAATAAATATCAGGTACAGTAGCTGTATGTTAATTTTTCTCAAGGAAAAAATCGCTAATGTTGTAAACATACAGGGAGCCCTGTCAGCTTAGTCGCAGTTTGGGGAGCTACACTGTAGACATCTAAATTAACATAATAGCTGTAAATACACCTTTTTCAATTTTATTTAATGTCTGTTGCCACTGTTTTGTTTTGTCCCCCCAAATCATTACGTTTTCTAACAAAATGTAGCATATAGGCACTCGTAATGTGGATTTAATTATTGTTATCAGATTTTAATGCTTTCAAAATCTTTACATTTCACTAAACAGCCCTAGTTTAATAGAAATGCCATTACAGTGTTGGTTCTAGTGTGGATGTTCTGTCTACAAACACTATGTTGCTGTTTGCTGTGAAAGTGCATTTGGGGGGGGGTGCAGTTACCATGGTGATAGTAATGGATGTGTTTCAATAAAGCAGTATAGATCTAGTATACAATGGTTATGGCTATGATTTAAAATAAAGCACCATTATGGAGCAGCAATTCCACTTTTTCCTTGCACTCAAATGATATTCTGCCTGTAATAACTATTCAGTGCACATTTAAAGGCTCAGTCACATGGCCATTAATCATTTACATAAACGTCCAGTTAATAGATGGTTATAAAAGCTCGCACCCTGGAGAAAATGAACCAGAAAAAGAATTGCATTGATGTGTGGTTGGAGGTTTTACCCTTTTATCCCTGAGATCTACAATGCTCATCAAGTTTTATTGCGCATAAAAACTGAAGCTTTACCTACATGACCATTTTCATCCTCTCGCTGACTTATCATCAAACTTTATTACAGTCTCAAGGTCCAAATTAAAAAACAGGCAATAAATAAAAATGAACAAAATACAACAGTGTAGATTTCTGAATTGAATGACTGTATCTATCTATCTATCTATCTATCTATCTATCTATCTATCTATCTATCTATCTATCTATCTATCTATCTATCTATCTATCTATCTATCTATCTATCTATCTATCTATCTATCTATCTATCTATCTATCTGGGCTGTCAAACTGATTAATTGCAATCTAACAAAAGTTTGTAAATATATACTGTATGTGTACACACACTAGGGTTGCCACCCGTCCCTTAAAATACGGAATCATCCCGTATTTACAAGTAAGATGATGCGTCCCGTATCAAATCAATAAGGGACGCGATTTGTCCCGTATTTTACATTAGGCCAACACATAGTTAAATAAAAACATAAGGATTTATGTTTATATTTATAAACATAAGCAGTATGGATAATACTAATAGCAAATATAAAGAAATCAATTTCGTAGTAGAGAAGCTCATTGCGTGATTGCATTTCAGCGTCTTTGTTTCTATAGCGACTCAGTCTCGTGAACATGCGCTGTAAACCTGCACGTTTTTTAACCCCTTGCTGAAATAAATTAAAAATTATGTTTGTCCAAATGGCGTGAGACTTGCACGGTTGACAACACTTTCTAGATCTACAAAAAAATTTAAATAAATTTGAATAATATCTGTTTTTTATGTTAGTGTGGGGGGAAAAAGTCACACTTGTGTTGTTTCAACAAAATGTAATTTTGAAACAACATAATAGTTTTTTTTTAGGATTTATAGTTTTAGGAGGATTTATTATATATTTTTTAATTTAGGCTATATAAATAAAGAAATAAATATTTTTTATACAAAAACAGTTAAAAAAAAAAAAGAGTAAAATTCACTTTATAAAAGACCCACATTTCTAACGTTCATGGATATGGATAATTTGACATGGTTTAGTGTATGATTTTTGCCCATCTTTTGGAAAATGCAGTTTTAAAAGTAAAAAAGTATATCACTTTAGATTACTGCAGAGCTACACAATTTACTATTTGACTAAAATACATATTTTCACTAGTTTTTAGTTGGATTCATACCTACATATTATGAAATCACAATTATAACAATAAAAATGACTTTTTGTCAAAGTTGAGCATTTTTTGTACAGACAAAAATCTGTTTTTCAATAATGTTACATTATGATTAGAATCAAATTACATCAAGGTCGGACGCTGTTTAGAACATTGACAAAATTCATCCTCAAAATCAGAAACAACGCAAAACACACATAAACAGTGGCAAAGTGGCAAACTTTAAATTTGTAAAATTATATTTAAAAAATAGTCGAAAAGCTCTATGGGGGGGGGGGTGAATGGGTGTCCCTTATTTTGCCACACTGAAGGTGGCAACCCTAACAAACACACACACACACACACACACACGCACACGCACACGCACACGCACACACACACACACCAATGCATTACAGTTTTACCAGCATAGCGAACGCAGCTAGATCAAAAAATACTATAACATCATTACATATAATATAACATCATGGTGCTCGTTTACCTTTTTTGACACCTCATGAATATTTATGCTGCATAAAAATCTGTAGATTTTTTTCCCCCACGTTTGGCTTATGCAAATCATAGTAGCAATAATGAAGTTGCATTTTTCACTAGAAAAATAAACACATGGCCATTATTTCCATTTAAACTGGCTTTATGTGGCTCTGTCAGTTATTATTATGCTATGTTTTTTTTTTATTACACTTAATGAATATATAAGCCACTTTAATTTTTGAACTTAAATGACACAAGCAAGAAAAACATACGCAAGGATGAAATGTAAGGAAGGGCAATTCAGCTCGACCAAAAAGAGCCACGCAATGCGTGACTTCACACAAAAGCACAGGCTCTCAGACCAGGAGTGTGTCTCTCGTGTCGGCGCTGTAACCTGCGGCTCTCAGCGTGGGTTTAAATGCATGCCAGAGGGCACGACTCGACTCAATAGAATTTTCCAGCTCAGAGAATCTACAGTGACGCTGTAAGATCAAGATCTGCCTTCTCGCCAAGATCATAAGGCCGATGTTAACCCACACCTGCAGAGGGTCGCTGTGATAGATTTGCGCAGATGGATTCCTGAATCTATTACATCCATGGATTTGTAAACACAAATACTGTTGCAAACGGTACCTTTATTGCACAAGTTGTAGCGTAATGTTTTCGCCTACTTACACACTTTTACACAATATAGTGAACGATCCTGTCTTGATATACATCAGTGCGTCATTTCCATGTTGTCGTGAGCTTTTTTCTTTACAGTAAGCAGCAATGGCACTCATTTATTGCAGTTTTTATTTAATTTATTTCATATTATGCTATTTTAAAGGTTCCTCATATTGTTTAGGAGATCTACTACAAGTTTTACATTCATCCATGGTCAAAAAAACATTTTATTTTTCGCGTAATATACATTGCAGCATCACCTCTTTTCTCACAGTCTGCAACAGTTCGATTAAAGATTCAGTCTCTCTAAACCCCATCCTTTCCGAGAGCTGCTCCGCTCTGATGGGTCAGTCGGCCCAGTCTGTTGTGATTGGTCTACCGCTTACAGCGTGGTAGTTTTGAAGTGCACGCAAAGTAGATTTGCTTTTGTAGCACAGAAAACAGCGTCTTCTTGAAATGTCGACAGCACAAACCAAAGTGTTCCAATCTCAGCTACAACTACAGTGTTTGAGGGCGGGTCAAAGTACACACTGTTCACCGCCAGCCATAGGCCAAAGGGGGATATCATGTTTTGGCCCCACCAACAGACTCCAGCTTCTTGTAATGCAGATCACACACACTGTATGTGACCTTGACTCCAGGTAATTGAATAGTTTCTGCATAGTTTGACCCTGGAGTGAAACAGAGAAAGGATCTTAGCTTTATTATGGTTACTTGATCAGAAACACTGACTCAGAGAGAAGCAGTTCTGAAGGGGGATCATATAAGGGAGAGTGGGGTAAGATGTGTTGTTTTTAATGCTAACAACAGTTTTTTTGCATGTCAAAGTACATTTTCTGTGGCAGGTGAAATTAATTATGTGGCAAAGCAAATTTATTCAGGTCTTAATATGTAAAATAATATATTTATATATCAGTACTCGTTGGTGGAATTGCGTGTTTATAAAACCAGGTAAATAGAGGCTAAAGAATAGCCATTAAGCATTTCACTCAAAACGGTAGCTGTATCAGAAGCTCTGGGGTAAGATGTGTCAGTTTTGCCTCCAAATGCAGCAAATGCTATTACAAACCTCAAGTCTTTTCTTAAATGATTTATGAAAATGTTAATAATGTGAAATGAAATAAGTCTTTAGAATGTGATTTTTTTAATAAACTCATCAATTTTCAAGAACCGTGTGGGTTTTGGGGGAAAAATTTACTGTCCTTCGATCCTTGGTGAGCGTCTCTTCGGTATCAGGTGTAGTGTACTTGAGCTGATGAAAGGATTGTGTGATGTGACCACCCGCAGCACGGTTTAATCCAATCCTTGTTTGAGGATTGATGACAGGAACAGTGAGTCCTCACCTTTGACACCCCTGAACACCCGCTGTGCTTCATCCAATCACCGCTTGTCAGTTCTTCTTGTTTCTTTACGCCAAGAATGAGTTCAGTAAATATTTAATGCACAACTGCATTCTTGCTCTTCACACATTTGCTTTCTAATAGCTGTTTTTTTCTTCTGTTTTTTTCCTGTAGGCTGAGGAACTTGTTTGTAGCCGGAGAGCGCTGTGACATAGAGACCCTCGAATGGGCCAAGAGGAGTTTTGGAGTCCCAGTGCTGGATCACTGGTGGCAAACTGGTGAGTCACTGCTATACTCTATTTCATTTCTGCTGTCATTTCCTATTGCATGTTTCATAATGCCATCTTGTCTTTTAAGGCATTGTTCACAGTCGTTCAGATCCGTTTTCTCAGATTTTGTCTATAGGACTGATTGTTCTTGCCATAGTAATAACTTAAGCATCAGCACAACACCATGAAACGATATTCTGTAACCACTGTGAGCTGTCATTGTAGAAAGAGAGGACTGTACATTATGTCAATCATGACTTGTGTTGTAATTTCATTTAAATTGACTTTATTTGAATTCAAACCATGAATGGATGTGGTTGTAAAATAGATTTCATAGAGTTTTGTTTTTGCTGTTCATAGTACAAACAAATGGATTTCTTTCAAGTATGCCAAAAAAAATGTCAGAACAAATCCTAAGATGAAGGATGATCCTCAGCTGTTGAAAATCAGCTGGTATTGATATCTGTGGTTGGCACAATGTGATTCCTCTCAGCAGACTATGAGTCAACAAATGTCTGATTTAAGCAGATCAAATACTTGTTTGATTGAAGTTTGAGTGGCACCGTATTCAACGGATGGTAGCTGGGATTAGGGGTGGGCGTTATGACATCAGATACACTGCCATTCAAAAGTTTGGGATCGCTATGTTTTTATCCAGAGGGGATCGGTTTCAAATGAATGCTGTTGCTTTGAACTTTCTATTCAAGAACATGGAATTTACACAAAAATATTAATCAGCTCAACAGTTTTAAAAATTGATGATGATAATAATAAGAAATGTTTCTTGAGCAGCAAATCAGCATATTAGAATGATTTCCGAAGGATCATGTGGCACTGAAGAGTGGAGTAATGATAATGAAAGCTTTGTATCACAGGAATAAATGAACATTTTCAAAATGTTAACGTAGAAAACAGTTATTTTGAATTGCAATAATTCAATATTAACAATAATAGCAATATCAACAATATTACTGTTTTTACTGTATTTTCTTAATCAAATAAATGCAGCCTCGGTGAGCATAAGCTCAAAAACATTAAACATCCTTCTGATTCCAAACTTTTGAAAGTTGTGTTTGTAATTTTTACTTTGTACATTACAAAATGGATTTTTCTTTTCTTTTTTCTTGAATTTTCAGCAAAAATTGTAATGGAATGGATTGGATTGGACAAAAATTAGCATGTTTTGTATATTTGTGGAAATGACGACCTATATATACTTAACTCTTATTTGATTTTCTTTGATTATAATCTTACAAAGATAAGATTATAACAAACAAACAAGTCTGACATAATAATAATAATTAAAAAAAAAACTTCATTATGGCACTGTGTAACACCTTAGTCCTTCAGATTTTAGCTCCAACTTGCCTCAACACCTGTCTGGAAGTTTCTAGTATGCCTAGTAAGACTTTGATTTGCTGCTTCAGGTGTGTGTGTTTATTTGGGGTTGGAGCTGAACTCTGCTGGACAGTGGCTCTCCAGGAGCAGGATTGGACACCCCTGCCTTAGTTGAAAAGAAATAACTGAAAACAGTACAAAACAGATTGATACAACTCTGTACGCTTCACTAAAATAAGTGTCAGATGGCAAAAAGTGCGACTTTTTGTTGTTTGTTTATTCTTGTTGCAAGTTCCTGACCTTAAATTCACCCTTATTTCTCTGGCAAGCCTGAAATGGATTGTCTGAAAAACAGTACACTTCTTTTCATATTCATAACCCCTATTGCCAGCATGATGCATAAGCCATCACATACATAATGAATTGGCTTACCTCCTCGTTCTATACTGGCCGCAAAACATATTCAGCTCATAAATATCTCCGAGAAATAAACAGGTGCCGAGCTTGACCAGAGAGTATTTGTACAAAATGAACCGAATCACCTCTTCCCTTGCTCTCACATCCATATTTCTAGTCGGTACTTGTAAACTCTTTGTTTGTCTTTCGACAGCACAAATTTAAAACCAGTGTCAGATCTATAATGCATGAACGGGAACAACGATGAATCCGTACGTCTGTTTGTGTGCGAGCGCAGGTTCAGAGAGGCTAAAGTACTTAATGTGATGAATGATTCTGTCTTCACTGTTTGTGTGTGTCCTGTCCTCCATTTATACAGTAATTTCACCCTCCCTCTCTCCATCCAATTCATGATTAAAAGCACGTTTATGCATCGCCGCGAGACGAGTCGTATTATTACACATTGTGAAATAACAGGCACATCTCCACATCGGCGTGCAAACACACAAACGCCACGGCGTGTTTGAATTGTTCAGCGGCACAGAGCGAGATTTGATTAGAAGAGCTGATGAGGTGTAGTGTAACAGCAGTTTGGTTGCGCTGGTGTGATAGCTTTTCTGGAATAAAGTGGAAGTGATTTGAACCTTCATTATCTATGTCATTACTAGCTCAAAGTTCCCCAGGCTCATGCGTGGATTGCAATATCAGAAGTCAAGCTGCTGTGACAGTCTCTCTCTCTCTCTCTCTCTCTCTCTCACACACACACACACACACACACACACACACACACACACACACACACACACACACACACACAATATGATAAGGTGATAATTATGTTTCAATCAAAATGGTTTACTGTTTTGTCTAAATAGATTAAAAATTAATCACAAATAATTAGGGATGCTCTGATCTTTTTCCAGAACGAGGCTGATACCGATACTTTAATTTGTGGTACTTGCTGATAACTATACCTGTATTTTCATTGCATTTGTAATTTTTATATACATTATAGAAACTAAAAAAATATTAATCATATTCATTGGTTTAATTTGTTTAGCAAATATATATTTCATTCAGTTATTTTCATGCCTAATTATTCATTAAAATGTATTGTATAATAATAATAATAATAATTCATTACATTTATATAGCGCTTTTTCTGGACACTCAAAGCGCTTTACATAGAAGGGGGGAATCTCCTCAACCACCACCAATGTGCAGCATCCACCTGGATGATGCGACGGCAGCCATATTGCGCCAGAACGCCCACCACACACCAGCTTACTGGTGGAGAGGAGACAGAGTGATGAAGCCAATCAGTATATATAGGAGGATGATTATATGAGGACAGTGCATATTTAGAGCTGCTCCAGCAGGGCTCAGTGCTAAGGATTGGGTCAGCGATTCAAATGTTTAGATACCAGTAAAATATTATACTATTAAATAGTATATGATTTTGAGACTACAGCAAAAACTAGCCTAATTAATGTAAATTAAAAATATTATTAAAGATAAGTAAACAGTCTGTAATAAAATAAGAACAAACAAACCGATTTCAAACAGCACAAATAAATTCAATAGAACAAAGATACAAATGAAATAAACAGAGTTTTTCAGGTAGGTCTAACAGTAGTTTTCAGGTACAGAGTTTGAATAATCAAATGTAAAATAACACTGCATACCGACTTCACCGTTTTAATTAAATATAGATGATTTGTTATTAAAGTTGCAAAAAGCATTCAGTCAAGATTAAAAACACAGCAGCAGGTATTATTTAGCTGCTGTCCCTTTAAGAGTGAATGCGCGGTTCCAATATACCGTTACACGTTTTATTTCTCAACCGAAATAAATATTAAATATTAGAAATATTAGATGACAAAACCTCATAACAAAATGACTAAAACTTCAATAAAAATTAATAAAAAATAAAAATATAAAAGTAACAGCTAATTAATTGAGATGAATGATATGAATACATACTATAATAGTATATAAATATTATTTTCAGCCTCTTGGAGCGTATTGCTTAAGTCATACAGTGTGTGTTTGCAATCTCAAACACACTCGCACACACACATGTAAATGTGTTGTTTAATTATTATTCTCAGCGGCAACGCTCATCTAGCACACACACAGAAAATGAAAGAAAGGCTGCCGCTTTTGAGACCTGATAATAATCTGTGTGCTATTTTAAGACGCAACTCCTGCTGTGAAGAGGTGGGGGGCTTTGGTGATGAGGGCTGCTGATGTCACCGCTGTTGCCGGGTAACTGGTGTGTTTCCAGTTGGGAGTATTTGGCAATGACTGCTCGCTTTACAAACGACCTTAACGTGGCCGTGAGCGTTGGCGCCTGTCTTTTGAGCTGGACGTGGCACTTGCGTGGACCCTGGCACAGTCTGTCGGTTTTTGACTCTGGTGAAGTTTATCAGTCCACTAAATGAACTTTACTTGACGGCAGGTGGCTGGCAATAACCGGTGATGGCAGGACATGAACTTCAGAATGAACAAATTAGCAATCTTTGTGTCAAAAGACTCTCGTTTAATTAGCGTTTTGACCAAAACCCGGTTAAGCACACCTGATTTGATTTTAAAGGGGTGATGAACTGAGAAATCAAAATTTCCTTGAGCTTTTGACATATAAGAGGTCATCATACTATAAGAATATCCTATAAGTTTCAGAACTGTGACGTCAAAGGATATCAAACACCGCCTCCGCAGAAGAAGATCAACGCCTACTTCAACACTGCCAGTTTAGCCCCGCCCACCCATGCGCACATTACATGCAATAGCTAAATAACATAGGCCTGCGAGGTGATAATTGCTAAACCGGATCGAGCTACCAAGCAATAAACATGCCGTTTACTAAATATTCTGCATTTATGCATCAGTGACTAAACTATCATCTTCACATTGTTTCTCTTACCAAAAATTATACTCAAATATCTACAATAACCAACATGGTACCAATATATTGTGTAATCAAAATGAATTTTTATTTTATTTTATTTTTTTATTTTAAATTTGATATACTTGTGTTTATTATGTGGTTATTGTTTAGGAATCCGTGTTTTTTGTTGTTGACTAAAACGTAAGCTGTTAAAAAGTAATTTTTATTGATTGAAATAAAGTTAAAATAAAATAAATGATACATTTTATAGACAAAAAACGTAACGTAAAATCACTTAAATATAAAGTTTACGTCGAATTACAGAAATAACTAACGAGTGCGCCAGAAGGGCTTCCAATTTTGCACAGTCCGCGCTTGTGTATGGTTTCAAAAGCCTCCACTTTCAGAGATTTTTACAGATACAGATTCGTATTTTGAAGATGACAGTCAGTATATTGTCTGATATAGAGTGGTGCAAGAATGACGTCAGAACCCGGAAGACTAATTTGCCGCCGGTTCCCTCGAGATTTTCCTATGGTTTTATAATGGGGTTTTTCAATTTATTAGTAAAATAAAGCCTGTTGGAAACATAACTTGACGATACTTTGATGTTTTGTTCTTCAATGTAAACTGAACACACACTCAGACCCCAAACTGTTTTATCTAGTTACTTACTAAACATGTTTCTAGTAAGTAAATCTTGAGGGAACCAGCGGCGAATTAAGATACATTCACACTGCAAGCGACAAAGCGACACGAGTGACATTTGGACATTACTATTCATTTTACTATTCAGGTGTTTTTTTCACCTGCTTATATTAACATATTTGAATGCAGCCTAATTGTTAAGATGATTTTGCATCTGTTTTGACACTTAAAAGCTCCAGTGCCCATGCATTATAACCGCATGGAAAAGAGGGACGGGCACATTCTTCAAACTTTTCTTCAAGAAAATTGTACTAGTTTGGAAGGAAATTGTTGTGCGAGTAAATGACCTACATCCTAATTTCAGAAATAGCAGACTTTTCTGCTCTCGGTGTGTGTTTCTACACACTGTGCGTCACCTGTGAAAAGTGTTTGAGCTTTCTGCATTACTCACAAATGTCAGCGGTGCCAGACAGACTCGTGGTGCCACACGCTGCGATGCCAACAGTTTCTCCCTCCCTCTTTTTACCAGTTTCTCTCACTCTTCATCTCTCTCTCATGCTGTTCACAGCTCTCCTGTAGCATCTGGCTCAGAGACAGGTGACGAACAAGTCTGTGTTCTATTTGTGAACGCTTTGCTCTGTGTCGTCTACTGATTGTGCAATATTTTTAACTTTTGTGATGTTTATTTATAAGGCAGACATGTAATTTATGCAGGTACACAAACAGATATGTACTCTGGGTCAGTGCAATGCGAACGTGCTGTCCTGTTTTACAGAACGGAAGTAGTGACAGATTCTGTATCGCGAGTGACGTACATCCGAGGAAACTGATTATGGAAAGAAAGAAGTGTGCGGACTTGTTTTAATCCAACGGTTGTTGATTGGATGGAGGCGGATATGAATGCGATCTTGTAGTTGATGGACCCTTTTCATGGACAATGAGGACGCGTTTCCACAGTAATTTACTCCTGTAACTCATTTTTTGAACCAGCACGGGTGACGAGTCACATATACACTGTATAATGAATATTTTGAATTAGCTTTATGTAATATGTCTATTTAGTTTGTTTTATTTCAGTTTGAATCATGTTAGTATTTAAACTTTTAACTTATTTCAGTTAGTTGATAAAACTTTAAAAAAAAAATGTATTTGATATTTTATTTCAGCTGTATTTCAATGACTGAAAACTATTTGTAATAGTAACAGTTTTAGTGAACAATAACTCAACTGAATTTTTCACATTAAGATGCATTTATAAATGTGATGCCTATTATTATTATTATTGCTATTAAAACATGAATAAATTGAATTTCCATTTCATGACGACTTAGGCCCTGTTTACACGAGAACGCTCGCGGGTGAAAACGTAAAAATATTTTATCGGATGTGCCTTTCGTTTACACGGCAACGGCGTTTTTGGGGCTTAAAAACGCAAAAAAGTGAAAGCACCCTCCAAAGTGGAAATCTTAAAAAACGCTCCACCATCGCGTTCCCGTCTAAAGGGTAAAAACTGTAAAAACGCAAAAGTCTGCTAGACAGTGAAGGCGTCGCGTAGGCCTACGTGTTTACGTCACAGGCATGCACCAGTACAGGAAAATAACAAAACATTATCAAACTAAAATATAGCATTAATTTAATTGACAAAAAAATAATAATAATCTGTCATTATTGAGCGACACGCCGAGGGTTAAAGCAGCAGCTTTACCGTATTAAACATGACAAACAGTGACAGCGGCTCTTTCACTTTCAGTGCTTCACATTGCCACCTAGCCGCCTGGAGTGCACACTACATCGAATTTCACACACTTTTGCGTCACCATATGCACGCAGATTTCCCCCCAATAACGCTCGTCTAAACGCAGAATAAAAAGTGATAACGCAACGCCACTTTTGCGTTTTCTCTTCAGATCGTTTCCGTGTAAAAATGGCAGCTAGCTCAGCAAATAGGGCTGTAAACGATTAATCGCGATTAATCGCATCCAAAATAAAAGTTTGTGTTTACATAATATATGTGTGTGTATTGTGTATAATTACTTTGTATATATAAATACATACACATGCACGTATATATTTGAGAAATATTTGTATTTATATACTACATATATATTTTTTATATTATATATAAAAAGAAGTATTTTATATATAAATAACACATTTTTCTTAAATATATAAATGCATGTGTGTTTATTTATATAATTTATTTATATAATTATACACAATATACACACATATATTATGTAAACACAAACTTTTATTTTGGATGCGATTAATCGCGATTAATCGTTTACAGCCCTATCAGCAAGCGTCTTTTCAAACGCAGATTAAACATGTTACAATGTTACAAGTGCTGGCCAATACAGATCACTCAGTTTTTCATGAAATAGTCATACAAACAACAAACAGTCTGAATGTAGTTTTGCATCACCATTGTCTACCCTCTCTCTGACCTTTAGAATGTCACTGTACCTTTAAGATTTGTATAGATAGGTTAATGGCCTTTCTTCTGATTAATGAACCTCTTTGCATGGGAAATGAGCAACAAGACCCCTTGAAAGTTGCTGAACGATGAAAAGTCATTGATGTGCAAATATCGGTGGGCATATGTTAATGAGCTTATGTTTGAGACACGAGTGCCTCCTCCTGAATGACCTGCTTATGCAGCTTTCATCTGTCTCTGTTGTAGAGAGCGGCTCCTCCATCACTGCGTCCTGTGTGGGTCTGGGCTGCTCAGTCGCTCCCCCTGCCGGTACGGCCGGTAAAGCAGTGCCTGGATACGACGGTGAGATCCCTCTACATTGTTCTTTGGCACTCTGATCATTTGTTTATCATAAACTCTTTGTTGTTGATCGATAAGCGATTATGTCTCAGAGCTCCTTTTCATTGAACTGTGAGCTTGTAATAGATAGATAATTCAATAAACGACCAAAGCACTTTCTTTATCTTTGTCTCATAGTGACAGTGATTGATGATGATATGCAACAGGTGAAACCAAGGACTCTGGGAAATATTGTGGTAAAGTGAGTTATTTTAATCCTTTCATTGTTTTATTTTTATCGATCGAGACAGTAGGAAGAGGACAGAAGGGAATGACAGTAGGATCAGGCTAGATGAAGGAGATCTCAGTGTGTTTGGAGCATATGCACTTACCATGAGGCCACAGGGCATCACGCTACAAATGTCATGGAGCATCAAGATGCGTTACTCCTCAAAAGCGTGAACATGAAATTAAAATGGACCTTTTAATTCACAATTAATCAGTTCATCAAAATGTAATAAGTTGCTCCCCCTTTAAAATGAAATTGCCAAGCCATTGCTTTTCAGATGGAAAATTCATCTTTGCAACACAGGAATACATGACTTTTGAAAATATATTAAAATAGAAACCACACTGTAGAATATTACAAATGGAGGTGCAAAAGGACAGTCAGCACAAATTCACAAGGTGCATCCTGGGATGATTTTCCTTCACCTGCTCTTCTTTGTTGGTATAAATAGTTACAGTACAATTTATGTTTATATTGAACTAATTTTAAACGTCAAAAGTGTACACCTTTAGATCAAAAGGTCACAAAGAAATCTGTGAAATATGTTACTAAACAATGCTGATTTCCGAGTTCTTCATTAATTAAACTGTATGAAATACACAATAATAATAATTATAAGAATAAAAGATCAATACGAGTATCTTGACCAAATGGACACTGCCCTGTTCTCCATCTATTGAACTCTCCCCTGTTGTAGACAGACAGTCATATTTTGACAAGTCCGATGCCCATCCAGGCCTCCGCCGTGTCCTTAAGATGACAGCACAACCTCTTTGTTTGATCTTCACAAATAACTCTCCTTTTCTGTGCATTCCACTTCAATGTCCACTCATCTTCCCCACACAATAAAAGATTTACTGACACAAAGCCAAAGCCAAAGAGAATCTTTTCATCACAGATCTGACTTTAAAATCTCAGTCTTTGTACGAGGACATTAAGGCTGAGTCTGAGCGGAATGACTAACGGGGTCTCGTCTCACACGTCTGCTTAGAAAAGAGCATTTTGTGTGTTCTTTCAGGCCTTCTTCAGGTGCAACCCACGTCTGAGCCTGGCGACGCGTCTGTCCTCGCCCGCCGCTGAGGGAACTAATCTCGCATGTTTGTGTTGTTGTCATTTTTGTTCTCCGGTAGATTTGATGTTAATCAAGAGCGTGTTTGTTTGAAAGCCTGACGGATAGAAGCTCGGATTAAAAGGAAATTGTGTCTTATAAAACAAGACGATACCTAAACACTTTCAGGAGTTGCACATACCTCTTTTTTTATGTTGAAGTATTTTGATTTGCGTTCCCATCAAGGGTTATATAAAAAAAAATAGGAATTAGTAAAAAATAGAATGTATGGTGAAATGTTGTATATAATATAAAATGTAAATTATTCTAACAAATTGTGACTTTATTTTGCGAAACACACACAAGTACTTTGGTAACCAAACAGTTTGTCAGAATATCATATTTTATGCAGAAGAACATGAGGGTGCGCAAATCATGACAGAATCTTAAAATGATCTGTGTTTGCTGTTAATCCTCTGAATTTGAAATCCTTTTTCCTCCCAATGTTTTTGTTCCTCTGAATATTGTCATTTATGTTTATACTTGAAAGGATTTTCTGACCCTGAAAGGTTGAAAATATCTTATTCCTTGAAGCAATGTCACGTCTTGACCTTTTTTTCTTTTCTTGTGAAAACATGTCTTTTTGTTCTCTCGACAGGCTTCCTCTGCCTCCCGGGGCGGCTCTCAGTCTCTGGCAGAATCAGACGCTGTTTAAGAAGCTGTACTTCACCAAGTTCCCTGTAAGCATTCAGCTGTATACACGCATATATTCACCATCTGCTCTACTGTGACATGCATGCAAGTGTCTTCCTTCCAGTCTCAAGTATCTTCCTTCAATTTTTGTGCAGTAGTTTGAAAGGAGCATTTTGTATCACCAGCATAGGCAGACTTTGGACTTGTAGTTTTGTCTGGTCCAGTTATGGTGTGCAAAATTCAGACAGACACATTCTGACAGGCAGTAAGGGACTGACATGCAAAGTGACCAGTCACAGTTTCTGCTTTTATATGCGGATTAGGGGAAGGTTTATCTGGCGTACACCATAACCAAATAATGAAGAAAATATTCAAATACATGTGGTTTGTGCCTTTGTGATTTGAATGTGTAAAATATGAAATAGTGAATTTTGTCATAGACAGAATATCTAATGAATGTCAATTGATACTATGTGCCTCAATCAGGATCTGAGAAGGTTGGAGTCCAGAAATTAGTTTTACAGGTGTGATAAAAGCTGCGTACCCAACGTTAGGAAGTCGTCTAGCATCCGATTAATGATTCCGAGAAGCATCTTCCAGGCACGCATCAGCAGGTCCGTGAACGGTCTGTGGGCGTGCAGAGGGCGAGACAGTTCCGCGCTGTTTGATTAGGATGTCTATATCCATTTCTTTTGATAATAATCAGGCAGGACAGTCATAATCTCATCACAGGACGGCACTCAGCATGCGCTTTTGATCATTACATCTCAGCTGTGGCTGGCGGCATTCAATCCACACGCTGATTGTAACGAAAGGTGTAAAAGATGTTTTGATCATTTGATGTATTTGGAATGAAGTACTGCTATGTTCTTCTATGTAATTAGTTACAATGAACTGACACTTTGAAGTGTCAGTAAAACACTGAAACGTAAAAAACGTAAAAACTGAAACGTGACATAAAAGTGATCCATATGACACGCTTGCTCATATTGTGAGTTTTGGGAAGTCCTAGAGTAAGAGGAATTAACCGACAATGTTTGGTAGAAGTAATGTTTTAAAGGTGGTACATTAGGCACTTTATTTCCAAGTTTACATTTACATTACATGTAACTAGAAGTGTATGATTTTGTTGGCACTGAATATAAGAACCTGACAGAAGTACACTGCGGCCTGAGAATACGCAAGCATGTACTGTAGCGTACATTCATTGCTTTGTAATTACAAAACTTACTGAAATTGAATTTCAAGGCTTTATAAGTAGGCTTTATATCCCACTGTTGTGGTATACTTGTAAAAATGTAGTATAATGGTAAAATGTATATGGGTGTTTATACTTTGATAGGCATCACTGGCATGTTATGAAATGGCTATTGTAGAAATAAGCAAATTGGATTGAGCGGAGAACTGCATGGCATGCTGTGATGTGAGCTTTTATGGGGTGCAGCGCCATCCAGCAGCTCAAAGAAATATTACGTATACCAGTCATGAATGTGTGTTAGTATTCCAAAATATTTTCAACTAGTAGTTTTTGTATTGAAAAGTATTTTTTATTGTACTCCCTCCTAGGGTTACTACGACACCATGGACGCAGGGTTTGTGGACGAGGAAGGCTTCTTGTACATCATGTCTCGGTCCGACGACGTCATCAACGTGGCGGGTCACAGGCTGTCCACAGGCGCCCTCGAAGAGGTCTCACTCACGACACAAATAATAACAACCACAAGCATCTTTGTTGTTGCCATACTAACAAACCATATATCGCTTGTGTCCTTCAGTCTGTCCTGCTGCACCCTGCCGTGGTGGACTGTGCTGTGGTGGGGCTGGAGGACCCCCTGAAGGGACACGTGCCTCTGGCTTTGTGTGTGCTCGGGAAGGGTGAGAAATGAAGAAAAGCACTGTAATGTAACAGGATGTAAAAGAATGCACTTTATTGGATGTATATTTGTAGGTTGTCAGAAGAGTGAAGAAGTGCTGGTGAACGAGATGGTGAAATTGGTGAGGGACACCATCGGGCCGGTCGCGGCTCTCAGGAAGGTGGTCTTTGTCAAAGCTCTTCCCAAAACCCGCTCGGGAAAAATTCCCCGATCGTCTCTCGCTAACCTGGTGAACTGCAAGCCTTTTAAGGTATTTATTAAGTAGGTGGACAGCTGCAAATGCTCTTGTTCAGTGAAAATATGATGGTACTGCAGAGCTTTCTAATTTGTATGTTTGTAATGTGAAATTTGTAGATCAGTCCCACCATAGAGGATCCTGAGGTCTTTAAGGACATTGAAAAGATGCTGAGAGAAACTGTAAAAGAACCTGGTAAATAATTTACCATCAGATATGGACACACACACACACACACACACACACACACACACACACACACACACCTTCCTCTGTAAGATGTGAGATTATGTGAATATTTGTAATATGCCATCATATTTTTTGTAAGAATAATGTGATCCTAAATTGTAACAAAAAAAGTATTTGATTAATGTGTGTTAATAAGATAAGTTAAGTTGTATTTGTTTAAGGTTTTGTATTATTTGGACCAAATGAAAACCAATCAAATAGTTTAGATAAGTTAAGTTTGAACAGGTTAGTGTTACAAAAATAAGTCCGGTTTATATTTATTTCACCCCAATATCAAGAGAAGAGAGAAACAATAAGAAGTTTGATTTATTTTATGTACAGAAACGTTTTCTGGTTTTGTATTGTAATGTACAAAAACATTTTGTAGTTGTCCTAAAAGTTGTCTCTATTTTCATGAAGTGAAATATTGTTTTCCTCCTTTTGATTGGTAAAATGCACTATAAAAAAATGAAGGGATCAATCAAGGTGAAATGTAATGTACTAAAGTACTAGTGCAGCATCAGTTTGAAGAAAGATTTCCGACAATGATTGTTATAAAGAAAACCTATTTGAGTGTACTTTTATTGACAATTAAAAGTTCTTTGATCACCACATAGTTTTGACCAAGATACAATCAGTAATAAATAAAAAAATGGACACAAAATAAAACGATTCTCTGTGCGTGCAAAACAGGGATGTACAAACTGTCGAAGTGTCAGAAATAACTCAAAGACAGGAAGTGGAGGGCTGTACAAGAGGTGTTCCCTGCATTTTGAACACAAACAAGAGTTGGAAACATTTTTTACACCAAAGTAAGTCACAGCAAGTAAGTGTACGATCACTACGAGCTAAGCCTGTCTTTTGGAGATTTCCCCTAACGAGAGGCGGCCAGCCGATCAAAGGTCAGCAGGCGAGCGTACGCTTTAAAGTCAACACGAGAGTTAAACATATCCAATTAACGACGTTCTTGTGGAAAATGTCAAAACATAGGCTCCCGAAAGTAACGTAGCCATTTGCGGGGGGTGAGGGTGAGCGTCGAGGGTGTTTCAGGAGGGCTATGGGTTATGTGAAGTTACAGAACAACATCCAGTTAGATGTGTGTTTTTGAAGGGTTTGGGTCAGACCTGTACCTTCAACAGACGTACATTGCTCTCCATTGGGGTAAGAGCGAAAAACGAGCGTCACATAGCCTCGGACGGGTACGTGTTGTTTTTGGGGCGAGGGGCTTTCAATGGGCAAACCGCGGAATGAAAAGCAACAGCATGTTGAAAGCGCCTCTCGGGCGTTGGGGGAAAAGTCGCAACAGCAGCAGCGTTCAACACCTTGACGTTAAAAGACGCAATGTGCACAAAGTCTGAATGTGTGGTTTATCTTTTTATATATAGACATGTGTATATATATATTTCTTTATATTTGTTTACGTATTTCTATATATAAAAGAGCTTTATTTATAGTGATTTACAGTTGAACCTACACATCCCCTGCAGAAGAAATACACAGTACTCAAGCCGAGGGAGGTGCGTGGCGTAGAAGAAGACAGAAAGGGCGAGAGTCGGAGGAGCGGGACGGGGGAGGTCGGCGGGCCTTCACCATCCCCTCCTCGCCCTGTCCTCCGCAGGCTTCCGTTGTTCTCTTGGCAGTGTGACTCGTCAGAATGGTTTGTTTGGGCCAACTTGAAGGTACGACTCTGAAAGAAACAAAGTAACGGTTTACATGAATACAAGACGTCGTTACGGTTTAGGAACACAAACAGTTTTGAGAGAAAGGAGCTCGACGACAGTCAGCTCCGTGGACTAGCTGTGGTTACATGCACGTATAGTAATGTGGGCTTTGTTGGCACAGCATTGTTGTTGTAGGACAAAGAGGCAGTCAGTGGATTGTGAACTGCGATAAGTAATGTGCTTACCCACAGAACAAAACAGTATGTCTTATTATGGAACATTTCCCGTTATGAATTACGATACAGCTTAGCGTGTCAGGGTGGGATTGTTTTTTCACTCCAGAGTTTGTGGAATGTAAGTGTGGGGGGAGGAGGAGGAGGAGACAGTTGCATACACCAGCTTCCCTTGCTTTTTTCCCTTGGGCGGTGAATCTTGGAGCAGTTGTAGCTGTCACAGTCTCTCTCTGAAGTAAAGTTTGTGGGCAGGACTAAGATGGGAATGTGTCTGTGAGCAGTGGTTGTTGTGGCTACTTGGTGTTTTCATTGTTCTTGTGGGATGCGTCAATTGCATTCACATTCAGGCGCTGATGGTTGAGTGGAGTGGCGGGTGGGGAGAAGTAGATAGTGTCCTTTAGCGCTCTTGCACAAAGTTTGTTTGGGTAAAGGCTATCTGATTGAAACAATTGCAGCCATGTATTTGGAGCAAGCAACCTTGAAAACATATTTGTTCTGCTTGTGGAGACAGTGACGCACTGATGAACGAAGAAGTGGTCTTCTTAAAGAGGTCTGACTGCTGTTTCAGAATATCATTTCCCCCTGCCCTGCATGAATGATTGTTGATTTTGTAGTCTCGTGCTTGTTCAGAATACTCTGAAGTGTCCTGTTGTTTGAGGAAAGCAGCATTGAGTTGTACCCCTGCTGTTAATATTTGTGATTAAGGAGTGATGCACTGTCAGAGCTGTATCTGGGGTGGAGGAAGCTGGTGCAGCAATATGTGTTGCTGGTTGTTTGTATAAAAACGTCCCTTGTCTGTAGTAATATTCCAGTCCTGTAAGTGTGTAATTTTAGTGTTGGTGCCAAGCTTTGTTTGCTGGAGTTGTAATTACATGTAATAAGAGTGTAACGTCATGGCTGTTTGCCTGCAGATGCTGGTGCACTCTTGTCACTTCAGTGGATCGATTGTTGATGTGAACACAATTCATGAAGTTTTACTTGATGGGTATAATGATTTAATGAGTGATTTATTTGGCAGATGAGAGGGGCAATGTCATATAGTTTGTTTTGAGTTTATGGATGTCACTCACAGCTTTAAGGTTTCATGTTCTCTCAGCAAGAGTAGGTCCTCACAGTGGAGCTGTCCAGACGCTGTACTGCTGATGGTCCAACTGCACAGAAACAAAGATACTGAGAGTGAGTTGGTGTGTTTGTTTTTTGTTTGTTTCCACCCCTGACCGACCATCCATCCATCCATCCATCCATCCATCCATCCATCCATCCATCCATCCATCCATCCATCCATCCATCCATCCATCCATCCATCCATCCATCCATCCATCCATCCACCCATCCATCCTGTTTGTAAAAGTGGGAGTGTGGTTTGAGTGTTTTTATAAATAGCATGTGTTTTTCAGGTGTGGAAGTGACACTTTGAAAATGAGAGTACCTCAATTATCTTGAGGCCCCTTGGAGATGTGCTCCAGCTTTTAGGTTTAGAACCACTGCTGTATAAGTAGTTGTATATTTAACAGGATGATGTGATATCATCATCATAATGAGAGTTTGTTTAGTGTACACACTAAATAACCCCCCCCAATAAAAAAATGAATCAAAGTAGTAATACACAAGGTTGTTTCTAGCACATTGGATAAAGGAAATGAAGTAGCTTGATTGTAATAAGTATATATTTATTGTATTTGAGGTGATATGAAAGAAAGCAGTACAGAACAATGACATGGTTAGTATAGTGTGTTGAACATCCAAACACAGAGTACAGAGGTGTTAGAGGGGGACATGAATAAAACAGTGGTCATCTGTGCTTTTTGGAGAGAGAAATGACACAAAGATGAGTGAATGAACGATAGTTGACTTTGAACACACAGTAGCTGTTGTCATTGGTTGTGGGTAACGAGGAGGCGGAGAAGTAGCGTGTGGTTCCCACGGTTAGTAATTTGTAACGAGCAAATGGTGTGTGGAGCGTCAGGTGACTTAGCAGAAGGCGCGTGGTTGGTTAATTGAAGGGCAGAATGTGAGGCTGCCAGGTACATAAGCAGTCAGTGATTGTGTAGCGGCAGCGGAAGCGGCAGCCGTCGTGATCATCCCTCGTCGTGTGAAGACCGGCTCGTGTAAAGACGTCACAAGAACAAGCGACTCGACCTGCGCGACTCCACCGAGGGGGACACCGTAGGGGACTCAGGACACCAGATAGGAACAAATGTACTTCTCCCACTCTTTGCCACTCTCCCTACACCTGCAGTTCTTTGCTTTCTTTTCTCTGTTTCACAAGGGTTGGAGTTACCCTTTTCAGGTTTGTGATTCTCCAGGAACAGGATTTGGAATCCTTTTACACTGTTCTCTTCATCATCCCAGCACACATTCATACCTAAATACATCATCTCCAGCTGATTAACACACCAAACAATACAATATCACAGGACTCACCCCCCTAATATATCAACCAAGACATTCAAACAAGCATTCATTCATTTACAACTTGCTTTTCTTGCTAACAACAAAGCTGAGATCAAACTCACTCATCTCACAAAAGACTCTAGTACACCACCTTGCTTATCTATGCTTCCCACTAACAATGTCTATACACCACATATATGACGTATCTTGTCAATCTATTGTTTTTGCTCATTTGAAATGTCTTTGAAAAAGTTTCTTTCATAAAATGCTCTCAATTTCTTTGCAGTCATTGGTGTAATGAGAGAGACTGAAACCTTTGGACAATTTCATTCACCTTTTTGATTGGTGTCTCTTCAAGATATGGGAATCCTCTCCCCCAAAACCAGGTGTACGTGTACTAAATACTTACAACCCTCTTGTTCTGGTCTGGGTATTTGTCAGGTATGCATTTCTTACTCTTAGAGTCATCTTTGAGCAATTGTAATAAAGGATTTATTATTTCTCTATTGACATGATATATATTTTGCCTGACAAATACATTTGGACATCATTATGACTAGTGGCTAATGAACAGGCTGATGCTACTGCAGATCTGTAGGCATGTCATCTGAAGACCTTTGCATTTCTGTCTATCACTGACTTCAGTTGTTACAGACACTTCTACAGAAATGGCAAAATAAACTACACTTTTTTGGTACAAGTGAGCACTGGGCAACCGACTAAAGAGGTATTAGCTAACTCTACACCCTCTGACCAAGAACAGACTGGCCAATTTGTGTGCATGAGATCCAAATGACACAGGGCATTTGACTCTGGAAACTATGGGATACCCAGAATAATCAAATATCTACATTAATCATTGTTTAGGATTACTTTCTAACCAGAAACATATCAATTTAACAATACATAATGCACCAATGACAAATCACACAAAAACCGCCGCACACATGTCGTGAACCATGAGGTCGCCATGGTAGAACAAGCCTTAAACCCATGACACAACAAATCCTCATCATAGTGAGGAGAGCCAATGCACTGACCAGGTACAAACTATGAAGCCACTCTTCTTCCAATAAAACAAAAGTGTCTGTGAACCTAACTCGGTACATCCACCGCTTCCCAAGCTCACCTTCACCACAAATGCTGGAGTACCTTTGACAGCTAGTCTCAAGTAATCCACAGCAAACAGCATACCCGAGTTATGAACAGACAAAGCAGGATGTCCGCTAAATATGCCAGTAATAAAACAGCCCTTAAAGGGAACCTATACACAACCACCCTATAATGATAAAAATATACCCATTGCTGTTTTTTTCAATACCCATAAAGCATAAGCACTGTCTCAGAACAAGCCTTTCTTAGATTTGGCCCAATGTGATGTAGATTTGCACAAGCCCCTTCCACAACTGCTGTAACACATGGCAGTTTTAGCGTAGACCCGCCCTGAGTGAGCTAAACAGTCTGGCATTGTTCGACGCCACAGCAGCTGTACACAAGACTATCTGTTAAAGTTTTGTTTTGAGGTGTTTTGTTGTTGGATGTGAGAATGAACATAGCAGTCTTCCTTTACTCCCGTTGTTACTCGAGGATGGATCAGTACCAACTGTTCGTGACCAAACTTATAGTCTCTCCAGAGCGATACGCCTACCATTACTGATCACAGCAGTAATGAAAGTGAGAGCCAATCTCATCGACTCATTTTACAGATATCAATTTTACCACTTTATGACATTTACCAGTTATCAGCTCTTATGCTGGAGTAAAACTGACCATTCATCTTTTGTGTGATGTACAATAAACTTCATTAAACCCATCATTCGGACACAGTCCTCTACAACAGGCTTGTACTAATAGTGGATAAAAGCAGTATTACAAATAAGTTAGAACCGTAATTAAACTACACTATACCTGTTCTGTTTCTATACAGCGTATATTCTCTGGCTCCGTGGCCATTATTGTCCAACTCCTGGTCAAAATGAACACTGCTACTAAGAGTTTCTGTTTTCATACCAGATGAGATCGTCCTGGCTCTGAGCTCAAACTCGTGAGGCTCCTCCCTCTGGGCCGGCAGCAGCGACTCATTTGCATTTAAAGGGATGCACACTAAAACGGTGCATTTTTCAGAGTGCCAAAAAATTACCATTGAAATATGCTGCAAAAAATTATCTGTGGGGTATTTTGACCTAAAACTTCATTTACCTCTTGTGAAAAGGGGCATAGTAGGTGCCCTTTAACAAAACTATAACACGTTCCACAATCCAAAGCGTTCACAGACCACACACCTTCCGTAAACCTGCTTTCAAGTAGGTGTTGACCTATGGTATTTCTGTCAGTCGCCATATGACACACACACACAAACAAATTGCAACAATACACCTTTGTGGCACAAAAGGCTTTGCTCTCATTCCTGCACAAAACATTACAATCAATGAGTCTGTGCACACCATACCGCTAAACACGTTCCGTTTCGCCATCGCCCTCAAAGGCAAACCTTTAACCTTCACTTTAACATCTCATGGCCAAGGCCCAGAGAACTACTCTCCACGTATGCTCATGACAGGTGGTCCCTGTGGAACATGTCTTCTCTTACTTTTTAGCAAGGCAGTGCATTTGACCGCAGGTGAGCCTCAACTTCCGCACCGCCTCTCTCCGCAGAGGATAGCCATGCAAACAGATCCTCGGCAGCTCGCCGCCTGAGGGTGGAGGACAGGCTGAAGATAAAGTCGCTCAGCAATTGGGATGGAGGTGATTTGCCGGTGACGATTCAAAGGAAGTCCGCAGCTCTATGTTGTGCCGACCTACAAACACCTTTATCCTCTGAGAGGGAAGCTGGGGAGTTCATCTCCTGTACGTTCTTTAGAAGGTTCAAGACACAAGCAATCGTCCTACTTTCTTCAAAAAGATCCATGGACACGACTCACATTTGTCACTCCGATACCCTTAACGGAAACACAGAGCAGTGCGAACACTGTATAGAGCGGCACAGGGGATATGACTTCTAAGTCTAATTCGTTGCTGGTTCATTCTACATTTTGGGATAAATGAAAAGTAAACCCTGTGAAAACAAATTCACTATACATTTTGTTCTACAACATAAATTACACACACCAATTCTCTTTCAACTGCATATGGCAGCTTGGGGTGTGAGTCTGTGTAATGTACATTGTAGAACAAAACATTTTTTAAGTTATGTTTACCAAACACTTCATTTTACTCATACGTTGGAAAATAGGAACCAGTGGCAAATTACACTTCCGGGTTCTGACGTCATACCTGCCTCTGTTAACGTGCGTAGGAGAGAGATTTTTCTTTAGCCCTTCGCTACTGGGTGGGCAAAATGCAAACGTCAGTAAATTAACCAGGACCGGCGCAAAGGATGGGACCTTTGGAAACCCCTTGGCATCTAGGAATAAAAGGAAAAAAGAGCTGCTCCTCATATTGTGCTGAAAAGAACCCACCTTGGCACGCTGCCGCTGGATATTAGAGTGAACGCTGAAGACGGCTTCCCAAAAGGATCTTCACGAGAATGGCAATGACGTGTGTACCAAATTCAGTAGCAAATTACAGCTACTACAAATATTTTTGCCTAAATTAACACCGTTTCTTTTTAAATCTTCACCGTATTTTCCCTGCCGTTGCTTCACGGCTTTGTGTCTTTTTATTTGTTCAATCAAACGTACTGTGTTTGATTATTTTGTAATAAAAAACAAAAACAATTATTTTTAATGCTCAAAAATAAAGAGGTTGATACAATTATTTGCAGTGGGTATGTTTGGCCATTTCGACCACTTTTTCATCACAAACACACATTTTGCTATCTTTTTTGGGTCTAATTTGCAGGTCTAAATCTTTTGCTCGCGAGTTGAAAACTTTTACTTGCGAATGAAGCCGTTTCTCAGTGGGCGGTCTCTATCAACCAGGATGAAAGGCCCTTTTCTATTGGTCATCCTGGATCAAAATGACAGGTTAGCCACTGACACGCAGTGTGTCTGTGAGAGTAGAGCGAGCAAACTTGTAACATGTCGAGCAACAGGTCGTTTACTAAGATAAAATCATAAATAGACCAAATACAGAGATAGAGACCAAAATTGAACCTGAACAAGTGAGTCTTCAAGTGAGCGGCATAGGTTCTATCCCCTCGTCTTCAAACGAGTGTGTGGCGTGGATAGCAGATTTTAGTTAATAGACCTGAGAGACCGGAAGGGGGTGTCAATACGGGAGGAAATGAAGGCATGAATGAGAATCTCCAGTTCTGACTGAGAGACCACAGCCCTCAATTTGCTCAATGTTGCATAAGTGGAAAAAACAGGATTTGGTCAGTGATTTGATATGAGTTTCGAAAGATAGGGACTTGTCAAATGTCACCTAGAGGTTCCTTAGACTAGGCCGGACCCAATGTTCTGCTTAATCAGAGGGATAGCGCTGTCTGGCGCTATAATTAAAACTTCCGTCTTATCTGGGTTCTTATCTTATCAAATTATGAATAATCTGACCGAGGCAACATGTACTGTTATAAAGTAAACAATATTGGGCCCAACACTGAACCCTTTGGACCACCACAAAACGAGGGTGATGATGCAGAGTGGGAATCCCCAATAGAGACATCAAAACTTCTATCTGAGAGATAGGATGTAAACCAGTCTAGGGCCACTCCTGATATGCCCACCCATTCATGTCATCTCTTAGTCATGATATGGTGGTCGACTGTATCGAATGCAGAACTGAGGTCTAGAAGTACTACCAATGAACACAGACCTACGTCTGAAGGTCATTATAGACATTATAGACCAGGGCAGTCTCAGTAGAGTGTATCTTAGAAAAAGAGATTAAATTAGCAGACCTGGATTTCTTAACTCAATTATTCAAATCCTTCATAAATTCCTTACGATACAGACGGTGCATCCAAGGCGTTACAGATGGGGTTAGATTTGATCTTTAGAGGAGCCACTTCGTCCAACACAGAAGAGTAAAAATTGTTAAAAGACTGCATTAAGAACTCAACATCATTACTACTACCCATGGAATTAAAATCACAGTCAAATAAGATGACCTTGATAACAACAGGTCATTCAGAACTTGCGCCTTGTTCACCACAGAACGGGCATTTAACAAGCACATATTCACAGATGCGATAACTGAGTCGTCTTCAGAGGTAGAGGAAGATGTGCACTCGATAATCCTGAGCGTAGGCATGACGATCCCGGCCAAGGGGTAGGGGAGGTGGATCCCTATTCAGCAATCCACCGGGCGCATCCAAAAGCACTGCCCGCAGGTAGGATGATCTAGTGGGGGTCCAGGGCCAGGCAACGCCTGGTTGGTAGAGAAATGTGAGGTTACGATCCAAGAGCAGACAGTCCGTCCGGTTGCCGGCAAGGGAGTGTTTCCATAGGCGCATATTTTTGACCTGGAGGCCCGCTCTGGTCCCTCGCCTCCTCCGTTTACCACGCTTCTTGGGCAGGGGCGCAGACTTTCTTCTCCAGTCGCGGTGCAGCGAGAGATCGTGACCCGGTAAGCACAAGCGGACACAGGGTGGTAGTGGGTAGTGGACATTTCAGCTCTAATAAGCAACAGCATTTGCCGATCATAAACCAGCGACGCTGATACATTTGTAGACAAGAATAGTGACATTAAAAGGCATATTATATGAAGTACTTAAGATTAAATATGAATATGGAAAATGTGAAAGTTTACATGCACTTACATAACAGCAAAAAGTTAAAAACTGCTGGGGAAAATATCTGTCTTTCTACAGTAGATAAGAGCATGTTAAACAATTGAATCTATAAATCATTAACGAAAGAAAACGTGTCAAGTCATTTATAAAAACCTCTTTTATATTAGCCTGTGTATTTTATGTACCTAGCCTATTATCATTATAATTTGTATAAGCCTAATATTGTTAAAAGTCAATGTGTCTCTCCTGCTAGCACTATCACGGTAATGAAATGATCCAGAAGTTATGGCAGATCAGACATAAGATTACCTAAACCCGACCCTTTGGCCAGACTTCACTGGTTTAGCCAACGCTAAGTATTTTAATGGGAGAGCATAAGAAGAGAATAATTCAGTTCACTTGTCACTGGGTTTATGATACTAAATCAGTTATCTAACTCACTAAGCGACCTATTGCTCGACATGTTACAAGTTCGCTCGCTCTTCTCTCACAGACACTGTGCGGCGGCAAAACATAGTAGGCGTGGTCAACCTGTCCAGGGTGACCAATAGAAAAGGGCCTTTCATCCTGCTTGATAGAGACCGCCCCACTGAGACACGGCTTCATTTGCAAGTAAAACTTTTTAACTCGCAAGCAAAAGATTTAGACCTGAAAAAAAAAAATAGAAAAATGTGTGCGTTTGTGAGGAAAAAGTATTTGAAATGCACAAAGAAAAATAAAGGGTTTTAAAGATTTACACACTGCAAATAATTTTGTTATCAACTTCTTTATTTTTTTAGCCTTTTTTGCTATCTTTTCTTTTTCACTAAATAATTAGTTTTGCTCTCAGAGTATGTTTGATTGAATAAAAAGGACACAAAGGAAACTCCATAACGGTTTGGCCAACATACTGTATTTATTGCCATTACGAGATCCGCCACATCTCTCCGTTCCAAGGCTGCCGTGATGCTGCTCCAAATCACTGTTGACATACACTTCACAGGTATATTTGACGGTTAAGAAAGGACAGGACACATTGAGACCAGGTAAGGGGGTACGGGCACACTGCACTGTAGGGACGAGGGTCGGGAAAGCCACACATTTGCAGGCGCTGTCATATCTGACCTTGAAACCAGTCCAAATACATGTCGTCAGGACTGTCGTCCATCGCCTCGTACAAGACTACCCGGCAGCCGTCCGTAAAAAACAACAACAGAAACACAGTCAACCTTTGTGTGTGTGTGTTACTTTTGTCTGTCCATCTTGAGCTGAAGTTTGTTTGTGTGCAACTGGCTTTGTTTGGAATAGTCTCCCACCATACTAATAATAATTGTATTCTCTTTCCTATTATTTTTGCCAAAATGTGTATTCATGGAATAGTTCACCCAAGTCTGAATGTGGAAAATATAATACAGCAGTATTAAACATCAGTTTCAAACCTATTGCACACATAAATATCATGTGACACTGAAGACTGAAGTAATGGCTGCTGAAAATGCACTTTTCCAATAATACATTTCATATTTTACTTATTTCTTTGATGTTTTTTCAGAGTACTACAAATGGAGGCCAGTATGTACCTTACATCAATACTGACAGCGCTGTTAAACTGACTGATCGATTGATCTAATTACTAATTATAACAATTCAACACTACAGTAGAACTGAAAGCTACGACTAAACTGCAAATGATCAAATATCAGGTTTATAAAATGATCACATTTTATTCATTATTTATCAACAATTATACATTACAAAATATCTTTCAACAAACTTTCAATTTAGTGTACTTAAAACGATATTCACAATATTCAAATCCATTATAATATCACATTTACATGTGCCACTTTATACGTTTCTGTCAATAACGCAGGTATTATTGATATTAATAACTTAAACCTTAAGTTGTAAAATGACTAATTAAACCATTTTACAAAACCAACAACAAATAGTAATTGCACAAATTACCACATTGTTTTTCCCAGCCCTGAAATCAACTAGAAATAGTTTTGTTATGTAGCACAGGCCACACAATTGTAGCACAAGTATAAAAGTCTGTCCCATGTCTAAAAACAAGTAGTGCGCGTCATCACTTAAACAGGCATGTGACTGACAAAACACATTAATGTTCTAGACAGGGCACACAAAATACAAACCTTAACAAGAACTGTTTTCAGACAAATACAAAACATTGGGAAACCACATCCATCCATTTGAGTACTTCATTTTACCACTTCATTTTCCTATCAATCATAGAAATGTTTAAAATTTCATAAAAATATAAAATTATTATTATGATGATAAAAGTCTGTGATGGTAATTTCTTCTTTTTCTTACTTTCATAGTCGTTTGCATACATGGAGAGAAAAATTAATGGATTTTTATGTTTACTTAAGTATTATTTTTCAGATTTTTACCCAAAATAGGGTGTTGTTAGCTATATTGTATACACACATGTAATGTAATATCTGTTTCATTCATACTGGTAGTCGGAGGGCGCCCTCGTGCTGAAATCCACAAGTGAGACGCATAGAATTCATAACGCTTATGACATTCCAGGAAATCCCTTATATGGACAAAGGCATCCAGCTATCGCTGTAGCAGAATAACGCAGAGAGAGATGCTTTGACTGACGAAACATGAAGACAATAAACATTTGCAGTAATATATGGTTTATCTGTGTTCTTATAGACATCTCACCTTTTTTATAATTTTATAATTCTATTTTTTATAAAGAATAAAGTATTTTATCGCTGTATAGAATACAATACAATTATATCATTTCTGCCTAATTTGCGATAAGAAGCAACATCACAAACACTCGACTGATGATATGAATGGATTTTTGGAGGAAAATGCCATTAAATGTTCTATTTTGTTGCACACCAGCAGGTTTGTAAATGCCTCTCGTTACAAGTTTGAAAATACGTTTGTCACGTGTTGATTTTTCAAATGCGTGTTATAAACGACTATATAAACTTACAGCGCTTGCAGAGATGGAGCTTTTTATGAAATAAGACAAAGCGCCATTTCGGTTTCATTTCATCAAATTGTGCAGTCCTACATTAACCTCACACACAAACGCTCACTTCATACAAACACACCACTAACACACACGTGCAAGTAATCGGATGTGTGCTAATGTGCTACATTTCATCGCACAGACCATTTTTTTTCCCCTAGCAGCTGCACACACACACACTAAAGAAATAATTCAATTCAATTAAAAAAAGACAATCAAGTTAGCAGTAAGCACAATGCTAGTATCCCATCTCAAACGCTTTGCCCCCTAGCCGGCTTCTGTGCTCTGCTATCTGCTACGAGTAGTGGTGCTGTGTGAGTACTCGTGCGCGGGTCTCACCCTCTGGCGGCAGTCTGCGTGAGTGTGCGGAGGTGGCAGTGAGGCGGAAGCCTGCGGGCAGGGTCTCCGCTGAGCCGGGCATCATGCTGATCCCGTGGACGTCCCGCGGAGGAAACTGCCTCCTCCACGACGGCCCTCTGAAGTCTTTCTCGTCGCACTACGGATGGTCCAAAGACAAATTTAGACCAACGTGCTATTTTACACTGCTTATTGCAGCAAATATTTACATAAACAATATGCTTTTAGCTTTGCTGTGCAATTGATGTAAGCTTACATTGGCTCATTGCACAATTCACTGTCAAGGTCAGTGGAAAAGAAACAAAAACAAAATGTTGATTAAATTCTAATAAATGTACTTAGAATTCATGAACCCTCATCAGCTTTTCAGGCAATTTTGTTTCGGTTTAGTACAGTTTTTACTCAAAATGTGTATTTTTGTGCAGACCAACATGCTAAAACAATTGTCATTTACGCCTGCTTATGTTTCGTTTGGAACTTGACTGTGAAAAGCGCCGTTCTAAATTGCTCATTTTTGAGGTTCGGTTTCATTGACACTGCTGTCGATTGTTCGGTTCTAATAAAATAAAGAAACTAGTGCTTGACCTCATCTAATCGCCTCTCTGTTCCCAGTGCCAGCAGATTGTTGTACTCTCTTTCCAGAATTTGTCTAGCCTGTGGGGGAAAAAAGAGTCAATTCAATATTTTCCCCTCCAAATAAACATGCAATGTGTGTGTGGATGGATGGAGACCTGAGTGTTTTGATTGGGGATCTGCAGCAGCAGGGCCAGGCTGCTGTAGTCGAAATTGTCGTCGAGCGCGACGAGCGCCCCGTGCACGCCGCTCTCTAACAGGATGTTGGCGTAGTCGCGGAGACCGATGCTCTGGATCCAGCGAATCGCTCGTTCGTTACTCCACACCAGCACGTCTATGCAAACGCAAACACAAAATCCTAGTGGGTGTTTTTGTTCATTGGAATATCACAAACACGGGGGACTATTACATACCTCTTATCTCGTGCTGGCTGCTCTCTCTGCGTCTCTCCAGCTCCTTCCTGTCGTAGTTCAGCTTCTTCAGACCCATAATGCCGTACTGCAGACTGGTTCTGTTACAAACAATACATTGGTATTACAACCAAAGCCAGCTTAATTGTGGCCGAGTCTGCTCGGATTTAATCGCTCGATCGGATGGAAATGTTTTACGCCAATAGTTTGACACCAATGTTCTTGGACTGTTGACCTGTGAAAGCTGTCCACCATTTTTAAATGCACTCTGAGGTCCTTCTTGGTGAGGTGGTCCAGCATGCGCGCGTCCACCAAACACTCCATGAAGTAGCTGCGGTACTGAGGTAGGCCGAGACTGGGCAGCCACTCGTTCCCGATCCACTCGTGATTCATGTCCCCGTATGCCAGCGTCTAAATCGCACACACACGCACAACACATTTAACAACCATGTGCTTCTGCCGAAAGGAGCTGCTTGTCTACACATTTTATAAAGCACTAGTTCCACGTTCATTGGGCTGTAACTGTCTTATTTCATTACATTTAACAAAAATCACATGAAAGGGCACTTATAATGTTACAAAACATTTCTATTTCAAATAAATGCTGCAAATAAAATCTATTAATCAAGTAATCCTGACAAAAAAGTATTGGTATTGTTTTCAACACCGAAAATGATTAACACCAATTTAACAAACTAATTGAACACCAATAGTAACTGAGCACCAAATCAGAATATTACAATGATTTCTGAAAGATCATTTGACTATTAGACTTTAATATGTAGCTTTAATATCACAGGAATAAATTAAATTTTAAAATATATTAATACAAAACAGTTCGATATTATTTCACAATGCTACTGTTCGAAAAAATGCAGCCTTGATATAAGCATGACTTAATGAATCTTAATTATTATAAACTTCATAATTCATAAACTTGCAACAATTCATAACATAATAAATATTTTTAGCAGAGTCGCTACTTTTAAACTAAAGGATGTACGTTATACGCTGTAATTCATGGCGGATACCGTAGTCAAATCCAGGTTTCTTCGTGCGGATATGAAGCAAAACATGACCATGTTTTCCAACGCTATCTCAAGACCAATTCGTACGAATTTGTACGAGTGATTAAAAGGTGGCAAATTCGTACGACCTCACTCGTACGATTTGTCTAAACCCACGTGATGGGAAGGTTTAGGGGCGGGGTCAGGGGTAGGTCATTTGTACGAATTCATTCGAATTTGGCAACTCGTAAAATATGTACAATTTAGCAAAATTTGTACGAATGAGGTCGTATGAATTGGTAGGAATTAGCCACCTCGTAAAATTCGTACAAATTGCCGTGAGATCGGGTCGTGTTTACTGACTTTTACACATGCACAACATAATGTGGATGTGACATCGCAAGCAGACAAGGTTAGTACGACGTTCTTTCGCTCTACTCTCATGTTAACATTAAATGCATGTAAAATGCTAATGAATGTGAATGAGTGCTAGAAATGAATTAGTGTATCTCTGTGTGGACTGTCACACTCTCACCTGTGACCAGCTCCCCTCCTCTGACTGGGACTTCTGCGGAGACACAAGGAAGCGTTGCATCAGCTCTACGTCTGCTAACTGTTGCTTAACTGCATGTACGTCAGTTTACTTTTCAAAGCACATACATACTTAGTTTTATAATAAATTATCACCCACTTGTACATCCTAATGCATCTGACAGGTTTAAACATTATTAAACATGTAACACAACAGCACACACAGATGGACACGTTTCTTACTGTACTACTCTCTCTGCATCCACATACAATAAAACATCACACAAACTACATTCGCAAATCCAAAATGGGACATTTTGTAAAATTCAATACAATCAATAACCTGTGATGCATTAAATGTTTTTATTGAACCTTTATTTAAATGACAAAAGTATAAAGAAGAATTATCAACGTTTTCACTGACCAACTTAGGTAAATATTAACACATTTCGATTTTGATGGCTGCAACATACTGAAAAAAAGCTGGGACAGAGGCTAAATAAAAGTGAAAAGCTTATAGAATATCCAAGTTAAACTCTTGAAACTGTCCACAAAGTAGGTGAATTGGTAAAGGTGAGGGAATCGTGAATGAGTGTAAAAGCAGCATCTCAGTCTTTACAAGCAAAGATGGGTCATGGCTCATCACTTCATGAGAGAATTATCAAAAAATTAAAATAATTCAAAAAGCATTTAGTTCTTTTACATTTTACAATACATAATATTGCAAAAAGATTCAGGGAATCCAGAGAAATCAACCTCTGTTGAGCGTGCGTGAGCTCCGAGCCCTCAGATGGCATTGCATGAGAGACCATCGTGCTACTCTGTTAAATACAGCCACATGGCCTCGGGAGTTCTTTGGAAAACCCTTGACACTTAACACAGTCTGCCGCTGAATCTAGAATACATGGATCTGTTCAATACAGAGATGCTGCCGAGTTCTCTGGGCCCGAGCTCATCTCAGAGATGGACTAAAAGACAGTCCATGTTTCATGCTAAAACAGAGTTTCTCTACACCATAGAGGCCTTCCTGCAATCCAGATCTGTCTCTTATTGAAAATGTACGGCCCATCATGAAACAGGGAATCACAACCACAGACTGTTGAGTGGCTGTCTTGTATCAGGCGAGATCCCAAACATTTAAAAAGTCTAATTAAAAGGAAAGATGATGTGACAGTGGTAAACGTGCCTCTCTCCCAACTTTCATGGAGTGTGTTGCAGCCATCAAAATCAAAATTTGGTTATATTTACAAAACACACTCAAGTTGGTCGGTGAAAACTTTGAAAATCTTTGTACCCTTGTCAGTTAAATAAAGGTTAAAGACAACTAACAAATCACATATTCTTCATTTTATGGCATTTTACAAAATGTCCCAACTTCACTGGATTTGGGGTTGTTCATCAGATTCACAACATGCATTCGTCTGATTCCGTTCCAGACTCGTGCTCCCGGTGATGGTTATATGCTGATGAGGGTGAACCGTGATGATTGTATGAGGCTCAATGGAGAATAACAAGGCTGGTTTTATTCTCCTTTGACTGATTGCATTCCATTTGAACGTGAGAACGTCACGTCCGTCCAGCCTCGTTCTCTGCTCTATATGAAATTAGGGCCTCTGTCGCTGCTGGGGCACCCGTCTAAAAGATCGTTAGCGCTGGATGTGATTGATGGCGGCACATATGAGCTGATTATATTCAGACGTGAGCTGAGGAAATCTTCCTCTGCCCGGTTAAAGACCAGAGCTTGGAGTCGACATGAATCCCCATTCGCAAATCATTTTACTTCCTTAATTTGATGTATTTTAACCTGTAAAGTGGGTAAAAATCACCTTCGAGAGTATCTTGACATATCCGTAACGTTTCATTTTCTGTTTTTGTTTTTTTTTGCCATTATTGCGACTTGAATTGAGCACAATTCTAGTACAAGTCCAGGAACTTGTACTAGAAAAGTAAATGATGCTCATTTGGGTTTCATGTCCACTTTCAGGCTCTGTCCTGATTCTGTGAAACAAAAACATTTGCACAAAATCTAAGTAAGAGTAAGCAAAGAGCAAATGGGTGGGCTTTTTTCTGTTAGACAGTTGAAAAGGATGAGGTGACTGACCGTTTTCGAGGGGGCGGCAAGGGTCTCCATTTCCTCGTGGGTTACCCACACGTTACCCGACGGCTATGTGGGCGGCCCCGGAGATGAATCCGACAGGAAGGGCAAGCAAGTGTTAAAGAAGAAGAGCAGCAGCACTGTAAGCCAATAGTGTTACAGCATCACAGTCAGATCATTAGCGAGACACAGAGTCAAAGGCCAGAGATACACATACTGAGCACATGCGCACTGAACGCACAAACGCACGTCAGGGGACACCAAACATCGCTCTCTCTGACGGGACGGGAGCCGCTGCTGAAGACGAGAACTGCGTTTAACATGCAAAATTAGCTGATGCCTCAAGTCTTGTGCACGCTGCGCAATTTCTTTCTTTTTGCTTGTGAGCTTGTGTTTACGATGTCAGGTGCGTTCAAGGCACTTTCGTCGGAGCAAGATGGCGGTGTACCTTCTCCAAATTAACAACACAAGAATACAGCAAGGTTTTAATACTCTACTTCTAGAAAATGAAGAACAAAGAATGTGCATCAGGTTTGATATGCTTTTTAATGTTTTTTTTGTATTAATTTAAGAAGTCACTGTAAACTTGTAACTTGTAATATTGTCATATTACAAGGCTATTATATTTAGTGCTTGACAATGTCACTGCTAAATAGATATAAATATTGTGGTATTTATGACTTTGCAGTGGCGTTCTTTTCGACATGTCTTGAACGCACCATTGTGTCAGATGGCCAATTGTGGACAAAATCGTACAGTGTGCACCAGACTTTGTGTAATTAGTAGTTTTTCAGGAGATGCTTTAAGAAAGTGTGAGAAAGAAAAACTTGAATAAGCTGCAGTTTGACTGCTGGTATGTGTGTGTCAATCTGTGAATGTGTCATCACACAATACAGTCACAGATCAGCTGTCACAGACAATGCAAAACACTATTACCATGACAACAGAAAAAAAAAATAAGCTGCAAATGGGTTAAAAATAACTAAGAGTAAGGATGCTATGGCGATGGACCGGCGTAGCCCAGTATTTGCCAAATAAGGTAAGACTTTGATGATGAAACTTTGGGAGGGAGTTTGTTTTTGTACTTTTTAATAATGTATGTTATTGATAAGAAAGCAAATAAACAAAGTGTGTGTGTGTGTGTATGTACTCACGGTTCTAGACGTAGGGGGAGCCGAGGGGCTGGTGAGCGAGACCATCTCCTGGATGGCCAGACGCAGTTTGAGGCGGTGCAGTGGGTTGCTGATGCCGATCTCTCTCTGGATCTCGGTGTCCGACAGGGCAGACATGATGGCCCCGCTTTTTACGTTGGCACGACACGCTGCGACGTACCATGCTGGCATCCCCAGCCACAGCTTTGAAAACACACGCACATTGTTGCATGATTACACATGTACAAAGACTGCATTATAATGACTCTAAAACAGGGGTAGCCAACCCTGTTCCTATGAACTCCTTGATTAGCTGGTTCAGGTGTGATTGATTAGGGTTGGAGCTAAACTCTGCAGGATGGTAACCCTCGAGGAGCTGGGTTGGAGACCCCTGCTCTAAAACATCTATATTGCAAGCTTCACCACTAGATGGCGCCATTGCCCTATGTGTAAGTCTTTTCTGACCACAAATAAACCTGAATATGTTTTAGCATGGGCAAATCATGCAACTCACTCTCTACTTCATATCTAAGCCAGAAGAAGAAAAAACTAACAAGTTCAATATTGTATGCGTAACATTGTTGGGAAACTCATACAAAAAAACACTAAAAAATTGCAGCCGTGTTACTACAGCTTAATACTGCAATTGCATCATTCTAGAAATGACTGATCTCAGTATGTAATATGCAACTGTTCTACTGCTCAGATTCTCATTTAGCTGCCATTAAAGAGCCTTGGAGTTCTCTGAACCATGTAATAAACTTCCTATCTGTGCCATTATATGGAAAAAATACAAAAATACTTTCAGGGATACCATCCCAGGCCTCACTTTTTGGAGCAATAATCACATTTATTTCTTTATATATTAGTTTCTTTGTTTTTGGCTGCTTAGCTGGACATATAAAACATTAACCAGATAACAAATGGTATGTTTAAGGCTGGAATACACTCAGGAAAACACTAGCCTAGTTTAACTCAAACTAGTCCCAGACTAAAATGCAAGTTTGAGCTGTTTTAACTAAACGCAACTTGTACTGGCATATCTTAAAATATATCACTGCCATTGTTTTGTCTCAAGATGCACGACAGTGATGTTTTTTCTAAGGCACATTTATAAAAGCTTCTTAAATGTCCTAATTGAACTCGGGCCTAGGCATCACACACTAGCTTACTTAAACGTTTTCTGAACATAATACACTAAAAAGTCCTTCCGAACAGGACAAACTCATGTCCAAATTCCTCATTGCTAGGAGACGCATGACAAATGAAAACATTATGTATTCTAAATTCAGCTCAAAATATCAAACAATTTGAAATCCTAGAAAGAATATGAACTGGAAAGAATCTTAGTATGATGTTAACAACAACAAAAAAAAGCTTGTGCCCATCATACTATACGTGATATTTCTGTGAAATCTGTCATTTCTGACCACCCAATATCTACAGACTGGCTCTGACTTTAGCATCTAGTGTTGACTTCTCCAGACTGCAAATCAAGGCAAAAATCTGGGCAAAAGTGGTGTAGTGTATTTGAGCATTTATTAACCAAACGCACAGGGTAACCGTCGATTCTACTGTGGCAGACATTTACTTAAGACGTACATCACATAATTAATATTCATGAGCAAAGCTGATACGTTTATGTGCCCAAACCGAAAATGAATAATGCCCACCTCCAACCACGCGACAACTGTAGGACCGTCCCACTGAGCAAAAGGTAACCCTTTTCTTCTGGCTTCTTCCAACAACTCGTGCCTAGAGAGAGAGCAGGTGGCAGAGACAAAGCGAGACAGAGAGGAAGACAGATAAGGAGAAAGACAGAACTAGCTTAGAGATAATCAACTGAACAGAGAGAGAGAGAGAGAGAGAGGGAGGGAAAGGGGCATGTAGAGAGAGAAAGTGAGATGCTTTATCTGTCTCTGCCAGGTTTCCTGTCCTTTAATGGCCACTATCTGTTTATCAGAGCAACATGGAACACCAAATGCACAAGTTTCTTTATTAAAGTTTCTTTCATACCCACCACTACTAGTCCGTAATTAGCATGTAGCATGATGAATGCTACCTTTTCATGTGATCTCTGTAAATAAGCAGTACCTAAGCCAATATAATGCTTGGTTTGAGTTCACATCGCTCCATGATTTAATTTTAGGTCCGTCTCGTCTCTTAAAAAGGGTCTGGGTTTCTGGTTATGAATCAAAGACCAGGTTGCGGTGGGATAAAACGAACGAAAGAAACTAAGGGTGAAGTCGATCACGCTGAGAAGCCAACTAGCTGAAAGTTCCAGTTTCTCAGATAAACATATCGTGACATTTCCTTGCCGTGTCCTGATCCTCGCCTACAAAACCGAGAGCTTAAGGAAACTGGAATGCTGTGACTTATCGAGGGAAAACAGAAACGCCTTTTCTTTTCAACCCTATTCCGTCTTTTCCTTGATAAATATTTGCGCTTTAAGACAAGGCTGCTATCATAAACTCTCATCAGATGCTTTTTTACAGCGTTCTTCAATGGGAAATATGTTTAGCTTTTTCCAAGGTTTTACAGGGGCTTGAAGGACTTGTAACAGAGCGTGTCCTCAGCAATGTCCCAATATATCTCTCCTGTTAATGCCTGAACGTCAGAATGTACTCGTCTCCAAGGATCCGTCATCTTGAGCCGGTGTAACTTAGAGATATTACAAGGCAAGGCTTTACGTTTGGTGGAAGTGTGTTGGAATTCTGAGGGCATTTGGCTACAGAACAAGTACAGGTGAATATTTTACGATACACGGATGTTGTGGTGGACTTTAAGGCAGAGACAGTTGGATGTTCCTCCCTCAGAGAGCAGCTTCATAATCCAACCGCATCTTTGGGGTCTACAGTAAGGCCACTTGAATGAACTGTTGGGTACAGTACTAACACATGCTGTAGTGAGTGATATGGTTCTGTCTGCAAAAAAATATATCTCAAAACCGCTTACGTGACCACTGGTATCTTTTTTCCACCGAAATGGTGCCGCGATGGTGTCTGATCCGGTTCTGTGTTTGTGTGTGTGTTGGGGGGCTTGTTTATAAGTCTTAGTCCTTGTTTTGGGAACATATTTTAGCATTCCAAGTGATTCAGTTCCTTTATGTTCGTACAACTAAAGCTGTTTTTTAATCAAACTATTGAATAAAAATAACAGTGGATCATGGGAAAGCCACGATAAACCAATCTACATTTTTGGGAAAATGCCACTATGAGACAAACCCTGGAACATAAATTGTCACTGACTTTACAATGAGAGTTAAAGTTGGAAGTGGTGACAGATCTTTTCTTCCGTACTGTAGTGAAATTACATCCAGGTGAAATTAATTATTGAAAAATAAAAGGTTTAGGCAGGTTTAGAGGGCCTAATTTTCCTGAACCACCTTTTCTTTGATGTAAACACAAAGCACAGAACCAGATCGGGCACCGGCACCGTGTCGGTGGCGAACTATCCAGCGCCCGCGAGCTTTCGTGTCTGTAAAGGCAATAAGGCCTTCGTGGTGATGGTGGTGGTTATGATGTATCTCTCCTCATCTTTACGTGTTGGACTGCATATGTTCAGGTCCAATGTAATGCGTATGAGTGACTTCCTCTGAACATACTGTCGCTGGGGAGGGAGAGAAACAGTTATGAGAGAAAACAAAATGAAAAGAAAAAGAGAGCAGGGAAGTAGTCAATGAGTTGACAGTCCATAACCAGAGACGAGACCTGGTTATTGAATACGGCACACAATGCACACACACGCGCACGCACACATACACGAGAGGAGAAAGGCCTCGGCATGGCAGATCGAGAACAGGTTGTTATAAAGGCACACATTCTCTCTCCAGGCAGAGATGCATCCTCTATAGAACTGCAGAGGGGGAGAATCACATTTACAGTCAAATGAAAAAGAAAGGCAGAGGCAGGGGTCTCTAGATGGACAGAAAGGAAATGCGTCGGACCCCCCTGAAGATAGACACACACTTTAGGAGCATGACGACAGACACGGACAGAGCGTCGACAGTGGAAAATGCAGCAAGTCTCGGCAACACAAACTAAACTTACCCGCTGATACAGAGTCAGATGAGGAGAAAGAGAGAGAGAGAAAAGAAAAATAGAGAAAGCGATGGGAGACAAAATTAAATGCTTGTTATTGAGCATACTGTATGTAGTTTAGAAAAACACCTCAGCTCAGACACGTGCATTACTGTTGGGAATTGTTGAATTTTTGCACTTTGATGTTGACTTGTCGGTCACAATTGAACAGATCTTGTCTTTAAAAGTTGTTTTTTATTTTATTTTATCATACAGCATGCAAAAAGTGTGCAATGGAAACGGTGAAGAGTCGTCCTCGCATGGCGCCACGATGGATGAGACCGACATGAGTCAAGTTACATAAAACGGTCACATTCAACCATTAGCGTTAAGGCAAAGAAACGTGATATTCGGCAAGCATCACATCATGACATGCTGTAAAGACGACTAAGTATGAGACAAACTCACAAGCTTGCTATGAAAGGCACATTCTCATGTTAACATACATTCTACAAATTACAATCATACAAATACAAGACACATTACATTATTTTAGTAGTACAACATGTGACATAGATAATAGGCAGTATTATTATTGTAAACTTAAACAAATGAAAACTATACTGACCATGAAAATACGTTCTTTTTGTTAAATGAGCTAACGTAAGGCCGAAACATACTCTACCCAAATACGTAAATGTGCGAACGGCAGTTGGTTACGCAAGCTCAGCATTCAGGGTTTTTTGGCAAAAAAGTTTTAGTGCATCAAAATGGTGATGGAAATGCTCATTGTACATACATTTTAGATTAACTTCATGTCGATGCTTCAAATGTCGCACAAAAATAGTTTAGAAACGCTTATTTATCGGAAAATTATTCATTACGAAACAAAATGCAACACAATTTTCAGTGTTACTACAAGCATTGTCATAGCCTAGCACATTTTAGCTTCGCAACTTACGTTGCTACGTTAGTTATAGTGTCAGCATGCTTATAGCTAGCTACCTAAATAACAGTTACTTTATCGCATTAATCTTTCATGAGCACTGAGGCTTGCTATCGCAAAAGTGACACAAAAACGCACACCAAGTCTGCACAACAGGACCGCACGCTTGCAATGCGCTTGCTTACTGGCGTAAAGTATGTTTCTGGCCTAAGGCACTACAAAGCATCCAGATGGGCCATATGTTCAAATATTGGTTTTCACAGGGAGGTGTGTGAAGAAAAACATGACAGTTTGTAAGGAAGGTTGTCATGGTGTGTCAGTATTATTTACTTAGTTTTACAAGATTTGGGCCCAGGAATGAATTACCTTCATAAAAGGTTGTGTTTGGCATCTAATTTGAATTAGTCATAAAGCGATTTATAAAACACTTACTTCTTTTTAAGCCTGCGATCTTTCTCTGCCTGTGTTCCCAGCTTTCCAACCGCAATATCCTGACCCATAAGCTCAGGATCGGAAATGTTTCCTATTGATGGAGAAGATCCATTAACCCATCATCCGATAATGTTAGTGTGATCATTATATTTATATTCAACTCTAGATCAGTATTTTATCAACATCATGCCATAGAGCTTAACCTGAATTTAAACCAGACCCCACCCCCTTAATAGTTTATATGTCTCTGGTGCTGTGTCCATGTCCGTACCTTGTCCTGGTCCCATAATCTCTTTCCCCAGCTGCCCCAGTCTGGCCTTTTCTTTCTTCCCAAACAGTCGTCCGATGGAAGACTTGATGCCTTTCTTTTTCGGCTGTTTGTGAAGGGAGTCCTGGCTGCTGGCTACACTGCTCAGAGCACTGGCTTCCGTCTCTAATGTAGCCATCAGCCTGGAGACAGTCAATCACATCGACAGTGTTAAAGTCGAGTTATGTTTGTACACGGCACGTGTCTAGCTGCTGTCTTTTTGCCTTCTCACCGTGCATCATTGTGCGAAGAAGCGGGTAGCGTGTGGGTCATGCGGACATGGCGAGGTGTGGGAGGCGGCGAGGTCTCGCATTTGATGGTTGCCTTGTCCTCTCGGCCGTCATCGTCCACTGCTGCGATCTGTGAGGGAAAGGAAACTCTGGTGTCTTCCAATATTGCGCACTATTCCAAATTGAATTAAGAAAGTCTTTTTAAATTCACCCCAAATGTAGTTCACCCAAAAAATTTAAATTTGTCATTTACTCACTCTCATGTCGTTCCAAAACTATGACTTTTTTTTTCTGTGGAATATAAATGTAAGATATTTTGAGACATATAATTCAATTCAATTCAATGAAAGTCAATGTTGTTTGTTCTTAAAAATATCACTATCCGCAGAAGAAAGTAAGTCATACAGGATTGGAACGTCATGAAGATGAGTTTTTGGGTTGAAAACAGGATGTGTTTTATATGTATTTTTCATTCTAAATTAACCATAAATATATTTCCATACAACATACAGTAAAGGGTTTTCCAGAAACCTTAGATATGAATAATTAATGTTAATAATAATATTAATAATAAGCAATAATGAAAATAATTATTATATATTATAAATAACTATGAATAATTGATTACTTGTATTATTGTTTTATTAATCAGCACAAACATTTAAACATTCTTAAAACAATATAAATGTGCGTAAAGAGCAAAATGGTGAAGAATAATAAGACATGTTTTCAGAGATTTTAATTTAAATAAAGGTAATTTGCCAGTGCCATGAATAAACCTCATTATATTGTGTTATACTTATTCATTGCGTCAACACCCTTTTGAACTATAACAGGTACATTACAACTCGTGAATTTGAAATGGAAGTAATTTTGACATTCAAATTTTTGCCCTAACGCTGGTGTCCTTTATGGTGCCTATGAAAATAATCATGGCAAATACATGAGCTCTTTTGTGAAGGGACTTTTAAGTAGTACCTTTCTCCTGTGCTTCCGCAAGTCACTAGGCTGCAGAACAGAAAAGATAAAACGTTAACAGATTTCTGCCTGTTAATGGACTCGATAGTCATAAAGCATTCAAAGCAACTCAATGTGTTGATAAAGAAACTGCAGAGAAAACACTAGAAAAGCTGTAATACAGAAGAGATTTCATACCGTTTCATTTGTGGATTAACCAGCACTACAACTTGCATGAAAAAATGTCCCAAAAAATTAAACAAATATTCTTAAAGAGGTCATATACATTTTTTTAAATAAAATAAATAAATAAAATTTTCATTTCCAATGACCATTTTCTTCCATCTATGGTCAGCACAGCTGATATCTAAAAATATCAAAGAAAATTGTACTGTAAATCCTCATGATATGACCCCCGTAGGACAGAGATACGCGTGAGCTCGTATACCAGTGTCATGACCCCCATGCGCTCCATGTCGTGGGCCGGGCTGCGCGGGGTGAGTTTGGGGGTGGAGTGTCCGCTGGGAGGTGAGGAGGAGGCGAGGGAGGATGCGGTGGCCGAGGCAGTCATGGAGGCTCCGGGATACTGAAGCCGCGCCAGGTTCAGACCCTCGAGGCTCACGCTGGCCACGCGGTTCTCGATTTCCTCTGCCCTCAGTTCAGTCGACTCCTTCTCTTCTTGGATCAGCCTGGAGAAACAAGAGAAAAAGACTTTAGCCCACAGTTAGTTAGGAAGTATTTGATGATAATCTACTGTACTAGCATTTTCATTTACAAAATAACTGGAAGTGCTAAGCTTGCTGGGCGAAAATATGTAACCATTATGGGCAGAAAGGCTACGAACACAGTAGCTAAAACTTCTAATTATCCCTTAGTACAATGGATAGTGCCAAATGAAAAGCTTTGAACTTTCAACACAGAAAAATGACTAAATAAATGCAATAACAAGCTCAGAGAGACAGAGAAATAATAACAGGCTTGAGGACACGAACCGACAACACTCAAGGATGGCTAACTGCAGTTTGCTGATCTAATGTTCGACAGCTCTTGTAGTGGATGTTTTTCATGGGCTCAGATTATTGAACATCTTGTAAAGCAACCATCGACTGGGCTGCAAACAATTAAACATTGACCATTTGTCAAGCATTTAACATGTTTACAGTTGGTTGTAAGGCATTCAACGGTTTTGTGTCTTTTAGCCAAACACCAAAGCTGGTGCTTTATCAAAAGCGGACCACTAATGGGAGAAGCAAACAGCGGCGCAGGGAGACCATCTTTCTTCCTGTGGTAATCAAAACAACCAGCACATATTATAGGCACAGTTTAATAGTACAGTGAGCTGTATTTGTACACTGGTAATCAAATAAGGTTGGACACACATACTGTACTGTATATTATATATGAGGTTGAGTATTTTGGATGTGGGAAATAACAGGACAGGACCATCTAAAAAAAAATTCAAACTTGTCCGCAGTGAGAGGCTCTTGGCGAATTTAAAATGACCTTTGAAACATAAAATACAACTAAAGTTCCATAAAAAAAGGCTCAAGAAATACTTGCCGTCTGTTCTGGCTTCATCAAATATTAATCACACATTTCCACTAATTGGACAAAATTCAAATTAGATCTCAATGAAAATTGGAGTCATACATTTGCTTTTGACAACCTTAGGTGCAAGTGCCCATCCAGTCTTAGGGTCTCCAATATCATGTGAGGGAGATCGACAGACAGGACACAGCGATGACACATATCAAGCCAGACAGGTGATAGTGGTGTGATATTGAGGAGATGGACTGCAGGAACAGCCGTTACATTTTAGTCAACCGATTCAATAACAACTGGACAGCCTACAGGAGAAACCCTGAGCTTTGGCTGATATTTAAATCAATATATATACGCTGCCTGAAGGCACAACTCTGCTTTCTGCAGCACCTTTTATTGTTTTAATTCAATTTAGGACTTGCGTGTAGCAGAATCCTGATTCTGAGTCTGTAGAAATGTACAAGTTTGAATAAATTTGACAGTTAAAACAAAACAAAAATCAGCCAAGGGATTAGCTAGGGAGTAGAAGGTTACATGTAGTCTATGGGGGGAAACTTGAATGATAAATCTACACTGTAAAAGACACAAAGTTGACAGGTTCAATCCCCCATGTATGTTTGTAAAAATAGCCGTAAATGAGATTAAAAAAAATATCTGGCAAGTCTGAAATATACTACACAACTTTTAAAATCTGAACCTAATTTAAAACTTTAGGCATCATACACTTGCCGACTCTGTAATTGACTAAAGAAAAAAACTGCATACTACACAAACGACAAGACCAGACAATTACTAGACTTTCAAATTGTTCAGAACACAACAAACTCATGCAGTAACATATACCTCACTGCTAGGGGACGCATAACAAATAAAATCGACTTAAAATATCAAATATTTGATATCCTCTGAGTGGAAGAAATCAATTTGTGAAACCAAACACATCGGAGACTGTGCCCATCATAGACTGCACAATTTTCTGTGAAAATCTGTCAACTCTGACTGCACAAAATCTACAGATTTGCTCTGACTTTCAGCAACTAGCGTCAACTCCACCAGACTGTACATTAGAGGAAAGATCTGAAAAAAAGTTTTGAAGTGTATTCCAGCCTTAACCAGATTAAAAAGACCACTGAGGTCTGATTTATGAGATTATGACCGTGGATTTTTTAAAATAACATTTAAATTATGTTTTCAGAGAAAATGCATCACAAGAACAACAAACATGGTTTTTCATTAAATAATAAAAATAATTCCCCCATAACAGAGAGTCAGATTTCAGGCCCCATAACTACATTTGTCAGTGTAATAAATGACTTGCTTTTGTTATCCAACCTGGGCTATATTTCTCTGCTAGTACTACTAGACCTAAAATCTGCATTTGAGATATCATTAACATTCTTTTGGACCAGCTTTCATTTTGGGGGGTGGGGGGGGGGGATTTTTTGGACAGGTGACTAACCTGGTTTAGATCTTACTTGTTGGTAGTGTAAACAAACAGCTGTTAAACCTAACAATGCTAAAGAAGGTGTGCAGCAAGGGTCAGTCTTAAGCCCCTCTGCTGTTCTCCTTGCCCATTTTCCCTTGGATACCTTTGAGGTGATATGTTTAAGAAATATAATGTTCTTACATTGCTATACAGATGTATTACATTACAGACATTAAAGCCATTTGAAAGTAATACCACTTCTCAATCTCTGGGTAGACAATTAAGACACACCTTTTAACCCAAGTCTTCAAGGTCAGTGGTCACAATGAATAGACTGACCGGATTTCTTTATTGATGGCATCCAGTTGTTCTTGCAGCATCATAGCCAGAGTTTGAGCATCTGAGTGTCCTCCAGGAGACAGTAGATCCATCGAGCTGAAAAGGGTCTCTCGGTCATCGTCATCAATATCCGACATCTCCGTGTCACTCTCAAATGGGTGGCCGCCCAGAACGCCAAGTTGCTGAGAGCGCCATTCGTGCTCTCCCAGAGACTTAGCCTGCAGGGAGATGAAAGAGAAGCAGGAAGAAGTGATGTTCAGTACAAAGCTCAATAAACAAGGGGTGAAGAGCTCCTACCTTCTGTTCGTCAGTACGTAACCCCAGGCGTCCTCTCCTGGGTCTGCGGATCACCTTGGTGGAGCGATAATGGTCCGACTGCGTCTCGGCAAGAGAACCCAGAGAGAAACGCAGATCTCCGGAAGCATCCAGATGGGACCTGGAATCAAGACCACAATCCATCAAGACATCTATAATTTATACACATTAGAACTTTTCAATGCTAAAATGTAATTTGTAATGAAAGAACAATATAGAATCAAAATTGCCATAAGAAATTTAATTAATATCACTGCATAGAGGGTAACATTACCTCTGTTCCAAAACCTAGTGAGCTGCTTTGCTGTCTACATAAGCACTAGTTCTTAACCAATATTGGAACGTAATAAGTGACTGATCTGGAAAAGCACAGGCAGCAACTCTAAATGTCACATAAATCCTCATGGGAAGTATACGAGAAACTTTACTCTTGATTCCAATAAAATTTGAAGATGATGCTAAGCTAACAGCCCAATACTCCAATAGAGCGGAATGGTGCTGAAAACTTTATTTTTCAGTGGCCTTGGATCTGGAACTATTTTTCCCCATAGGCTTTTTTTTTAAGTCTTTGTTAAAGATTTATAAGCCATGAACCAAACCAACCAGCTATGAGGTGAATCATAACATTACAAACTTTGATTTGAAGCATAAACCATTTCAAAATTGGACAAAGATTTTTTACTTCCAGAACCCGACTGTTGCACTCTGATAGCATAAAAAACATACATTTTGGATGAAATAATACATTTTAAATTATATTTAATTTTTTTATCCATAGTTTTATAATATTTGATCTATTTATAGTCAGCATTTCTCACCTTTTTTATTTAGCAATGCACCCTTACATACATGCGATGCTGCTGCTAATGTTGCTGCCAAATGTTGTGGAACAGCCTTCATGTCGAGCGCACACCTACTGTATGATACCTTAAAATTCTGTCGAGCTTGTTGGGTTTTGGAACAGAGCTACTGTTTATTGTAAAAGGATAGTTCTTAGTTTTTCATGATTTCTGTCTCACCGTGACAGTGTGGGCTCTGTAAGGGATCCGGCCCTCAACCGGTACTGATCCAGCTCAGATCTCAGTTTCTCTATCTCATCCGAGAGATGAGACTACAACCGCAAAGCACATTAAAGTTTCATTTTACTTAGAATGGGTAGCAAAACATTGCATTAAAATTTGTTCAGCCAAGCTAGTTTTCGGAAAATAAAAACTAATGACCTTTTCTTGAATGGAGTCTTCTAACTGCTTCCTGTAGTTATCAGAGTCTTGTATTAGCACATTCTGAAAGAAAAGCAATGGAAACGGTATGAGTGATTGACGTGGTCGGAAGTCATTGGTACTGGTGGTTGGATCGTCTCCCACCTTCTCCTCAAGAGCGGACATCCTCTCTTTCAAGTGGAGCTGTAATCGTTCGTTGGACTCGGTCAAGAGTCTGTCCACAGTGTCTGACAGACGCTTGTTGTGTTCCTCGTTCATCTTCTCTCTCTGTCGAGCCTGAGGAAACACAATACACCATTTTATCTATAAAACTTTTTTTTTAAACATTATATTCACACAAATGTGTGGACAGATTTAGTGTTAAATCAGTTTCTGGTTCGGAAATGGAAGGTCAAGGTAGAGTGCATTGCATTGTGGGATACTGTTTTACTACATATTTGGGTGGCAATTTGGATATTCCATATAAACAGAAAACGTACATTCTGCACAATGTAAGCATACTGTAAAAATAGAACATGGTATACAAGTATGCAATTCCTCAAAAAAACATTATTGAATGATATAAAGTGATGTTGACCCTGAGCAGTTCCTGATTCTTCTCCTCCAGCTGTCCCTCTAAATGTCTCATACGCTCCTCGATACTGCCATGTCTCTCCTCCGCCTGAACAACAAACACACACAATGTATTTTGTCAGATGAAAACATGTAAATCCACAAATTAGCCCAAACCAGCAGAGAAAGGACCCATCAACCATGTGATGTTGGCTCGAATCAAAATGAGAGTGTGTGTTTGGTTTATAAGGTATCGTCACACCAAACACCGCAGATATGGTTGAGCAGACAGGTAAAGAGAAGGAGTGTTTATTTCCTTAAGCTTCTGTTCTCTCGTGGGTGAACAGAAAGAAGCAAGTACGTCAGCAACTCATTAAAGCGAAGAAAATCCCAGCTGAGCATCACATGCAGCTGAAATACACCAGCAGTGAACAGACCCACAACCAGACAGAGCAAAGTGAATCAGAGAGAGAGAGAGAGAGAGAGAGAGAGAGAGAGAGAGAGAGAGAGAGAGAGAGAGAGAGAGAGAGAGAGAGAGAGAGAGAGAGAGAGAGAGAGAGAGAGAGAGAGAGAGAGCGGCTTTCAGCCCCACCTTCCTAAAACTGCAGTTCATGTCCTGGAGTTTAGCTACCATATCAGACTACCAAACCACACAATACAGAGAGATAACACACAATATTAATAATGAGAACCATATGAATAATTTATATCAGTAAATGTTACCACAGCAGTTTGTTATCAGATGGTTTAAATACTGAACAAGTGTTTAATTTATGTCTTGTACCTGCTTACTTTTTCTTTAAAGTCACCATGAAATCAAAATTAGTTTTTTAATGGAATATTGCAGCATTTCTTATAAATCATTTATTCGTTCATATCAACTATATATATCTTATACCGGTATATATTAATTCAAGTGCCCTCATGAACATAATAACAACATTATTTTTATAAAGTTAATATGGTACCTAATATAACAATTTATAAAGAAAGAATTATAAAAATATTACTGCAACTTTTTCATCAAGATAATTGTATAATAATGCTCAAGTTAATTATATAAACAATATAACAACTTTTTTAGAGAACATTTGTTTTGGTTCTGTACAGTAATCACTGTGGAAAGGAAATAATTCACATATGATGAACAAAAGGATTTAAGCATTCTGTGTTTGGTGAAAATTTTTGATTGTTGTACATGTGGTAACACATGCCAGGCAAACCGAAACAAATATATAATGATATATTTAACCATATGGCCCTTCAAAACTTTCTGATCAGTACACACAACTGTACCACACAACACAAGTTTGAAATAGATTTCTACCGCTACTGATGATATTGAAGTGTTTTATGCTGATCAATGCACATAATAAATGTACACTAAGTGCAATATAATGCTTTGCACCAACCAGACCAAGAACTTTTAGAGCCTCTAAATGTGCAGTGGTCAGAAAGAGAAACCACCTCAAAAATGGCCCTTGAACCCCTAGCCTGAATATTTGAGCCCGATATGGGCCACAGTTTGATGTCTTGGTCGCTGAGTCTGAAATTGTATTGTTTGTGTGATTCATTTGTGTCAATAGTTCATTTTGATGGTTCACTTCAATAAATAAGTTATAAAACAATTCACAAATTAATTTAAGAGTCATCATTCATAAGTGTTCCCAGATGTTCATGCACTTCACGTATTCAATTCATTAAATGCACAGCTAGTCCCTTCCTTGTTACTGAAGTCAACGTGATCCCGGCCGTATCCAGATCAGACGGTGGACCTGCACCTGGACTCATCCATGACGCATCCCTGAAGTGCCAGCCGGCGTGATGACTCCGACCTCCAACCAGATGGAAATGGATAAATACTCTAAATGTTCTGATCCAATCTGACTTGTAATGCTGTCTGAATCATAATCATACACTGTTCGCTCGTTGGCCAGAGGAGAACTGTCCCCCGACTGAGCCTGGTTTCTCCAAAGGTTTTTTTCTCCACTCTGTCACCTGATGGAGTTTTGGTTCCTTGACACTTTTTGCCTTGGATTTTTGCTTGCTTAGTCGGAGACATTTAATATTCAACAATATTATTGATCTGCCTTACTTAAGGTGGACGATGATGCAATTTTCTTCTAGAAACAAACTTGGTTGAATTATTTTAATGCTATCACTGTGAAGCTGCTTTGATACAATCTGTATTGTAAAAAGCGCTATATAAATAAAGGTGACTTGACAGCTAGTGTGTGTGTGTGTGTGTGTGTGTGTGTGTGTGTGTGTGGTACCTTGGTGAGAGCTGCTATCCTCTGTGCTAGCTCAGCCTCGACTTCAGGCAGTGTCTCAGCTTTCCTCATGGTCTGCTGGAGCTTCTGTTCTGCCAACTCCAGCCGCTCCTGTAACTGCCTGTTCTTCTCTTCCATCTGTGGGAACACACACACACACACACACACACACACACACACACACACACACACACACACACACACACACACACACACACACACACACACACACACACACACACAGTCTGATCAGAAAGAGTTTATCGAAAAACAGCAGACATCATAGGACGTTCCAGCTTCCACAGCAACAAGTGGATCAGCGTGGCCCTTTTCAGTGTGCCCAAACAAACATACAAATTACATAACTGCCTATTTTTTTTCAACTCTAGTGAGTGATAAATGCACACTGAATTAACTTATCTCAATTAACTTATCTTATATGGAAATAAGTGTTATTGTTGTTGCCTACAAATAAACTATTTTTATTGAAATAAAGCTGAAATAAAATATAAATACTACAATTTTTTTTATAAAATTGAGAAATGTTGTCATAGTGACTAACAAAAAAAATAAGACAAAAAAAATATATATATATATATATAACTAAATATAAAAAAAAATATAAAAATGACAAAAGTACATAACCAAATTATTAAAACTTAAACTGAAAATATTAAAATGTAAAAACGAATTCAAAACAATAAATACTTGAATAGTATATAAATAATGCCAAAATAATACTAATATGGAAAAGGGTATTCTCTCAAATTCAGTCATACAAATTTGGTACAAAATAAGTAAATAATGACAGAATTTAATTTTGTGTCTGATTTATTAATTTTGATAGTTAATTGATGGTTTGTCAAGTGTGCCATGCCCTTTCATCTCTGTAATATGTTCAAAACATTTATCTTTTTAGGCACTTCAGAAATCTTGGTAAATTATCATTTGGCAGGACAAGAAATGGTGTCATCTTGACCATGACATCAGCGGAACGGAATGTTCAGTTACGAATGGAATGACTCTTTGTCCATTATCAAGTTCCAAACATCTGTGCCTTCACACATGTATGAATACGGAGGTACGTAATTGCAACATATCAAAGCAATTTGAAATAACACATAAGGGAAATGGAGAAGGAAATTGGAAAACAAGCGGTCAAAACCTGACCTGTCTGAGGAACGCCTCCTTATTGGCTAGTTCGTTTTCCAGCTTGTCTGTGATGTCATGTAGCGACGTGGACTCTCTCTGGGCACTGAGATAGCGCTTCTCAAGAGTCACGATCCGTTCCTCCATGTCTTCTTTCTGACACATCCCCTGTATAAATGCACAAATATATTGGCAGACTGTTGGTTAGTGGACACACACCTAAGGAGCCCGCAGGTGTAATAGTCTGCTGTCAATCAAAAATCCTGCCCTATAATTACATACAGGCTTGAGGACAAATATCAACACAGGCAAATGCACACATTCGGACATGGAGACACACACACACACACACAGCCTTGGGCTGCCACAACCTCTCTTCTCCATCAATAGCTGAATCTCCAATTCAACAGACATTTCCCAGACTCTGTCCAGCTGTCACTAATTATCAATGTGACATCAAGATGGAGTCAGTGCCCAAAATGGAACACACCTGGTCAGTCAGGGCCGTTACGAACAGAATATTCCAATGCGGCACCTTTTAAGAAAACTCTCAATGAGTAGTAAAGATGTCGCACAGCTTCAAACATTGAATTCGGGGTTCTGTCGGATGAGGTTTCGCACACAGCCTAATTCACATACACCCATATACTGCACCTCTTTAATATCTCTCTGGAACCTGTTGTTCACGTCTTCGCTCTTGATGAGGTCTTTGCGGGCCGTCTCCAGCTCCTGCTCCACCTCGGACACGCGGGAGGACAGCGAGGACATGCGCTCCTTCATCTGAGCCAGCTCGTAGTTCTGCTTCTCCAGCAGCTCCTGCAGCTCCACCACCTGACTGGCCTCGTCCCCCGAGTCCATCGACCCGTTAGACAACCGCTGCAGACCAAACACACACGATACACTTTCCTTTAGTGTTGTGAGATCCATTAAGGTTCGATTTTTTAAATAGAATGAACTAATTCAGTATAACTTCACATTGTTATCAGGGTTAGCGTCTTTAAAATAAAACTAAAACTACAACCATACAAAACATGTCCATTACTTGAAAAATAATAAACATTTAAGCATCAAGACGTGCATACATTTTTGGTCAAGATCTTGTATTGAGTCCAGCACTCTATAAAGTCTCCTCCAGCACATCCCAAAGACTTTCATTGAATTTAAGGTCTGGACTCAAATCAAGTGTGAACATGATTCTTCATGCTTCCTCCCAACCATTCTTTAGCAATTTGAGCCTGATGAATCTTGACATTGTCATCCTGGAATATGGCCATGATGCCTCTTCCTACTGTACGTGATTGTTTAAGAAATGAAAAGCTACACACACTCCATCAAATAGGGTTAGAAGAACTGCTGCCAAACATATAACATGATAGAAACGCAATAATCACTCAATCCAAGTTCCATGATCCCATGTTTTCAACTAGTTTGTGCGGCTCTTTATATGGATTTTTGAATTCCCAGCATCCTCATTTTCATCTAATTGCATTCTGAGTGTGTGAAACAGAGGCTCAGCAGATATTTCCTCTGCCGTGCCTAAAATAAAGATTTCTGTCACATATTCACACTAAAACTTGACACGTCTTATGCCGCACTAAAATTAGACTTTACATCCCGTTTAATTTATGGCTGCAGACTGTAAGACAGAAGGGTGATAAAATCATTTGCAGAGCACACTGAATTTACTCTGTCAAAGCTGTGAAGCCGCGAGAGATTGACAAGACAAAGAATAGCAGTGGTTTATTCTGGAGCGGCTGTAGGGTAATGACTCACTGACACTTTTTTACACTCTCTTTCTCTCTCTTCTTTTTTTGTCTGTATCTATTTCGGAGGGTCAGATTTGTTTGTTTGACGTTCAGGCAAAACCAATGACCTCTAGTTGGTCGGCTGGACCCATGCATCAGTGCCAGAGGCCCTGGGTATTGTCAGTACTGCTACTAAATCTATCGAGCATCATGGGAGATTAATTTGGCCAATTGAGATACACTGTCAAAGTGCCAACCTTTATCTTCTATGAGGCCACAAATTCCTGCCATCACTGTCACCATGCCAACACAATCTAATGCCGCACAACACGGCGCCCATCGGTGACGGTGAGAGCTGGACGACACTTCTCTCATCCTTTCATCCTGTTATCTTTTCATCAGGAGGCAAGATTCTGCTACGATCGGTTTAACGGGACATTAAATGTCATCTAGAAATACAGTTTGACAGGATGAGTGAGTGTGTTGACTGTATAGCGAAGGCTTATTGATTTCATTGCACACCTCTGTGTTCAAAAACTGATTTTCAGTAGTTTCTTTCTTCTCTACTGGACTTAAAGAATCGTACATCAAAATAAATCACCTCAAGGCACCAATTATGTACAGTCGCGTTCAAAAGTTTGGGGTTGGGAAGATTTTCCTGGAAAATAGAAACATTTATAGAACATAATCAAACGGAGCACTCTGAGGCAGTTTAGAGACCGTCAGAAGTAAGTGCCCACCTTGCCATGGACTTTCTGGGCATCAGTTCCCTCCAACAAGTCCTCCGCCCCATCTCCTGATGCCACCTTCCTCTGAATGTGGGCATTCTGCTCCCGTAAGGCCACAATCTGCAAAAGCACAATATAAAAGAGAAATAATGAAAGATAATAAGATAAGATAACAAGCAATATTGATATCAAAACACGCTGTACTGTGTTGTTTACCAGGACACTTTTTGGAAAATAATATACCAAACAGTAATGACAAAACAGGACAATTTTATCTGACACAGACATCACTGGTACAACAAATCCTAAAATTGGATGTTCATATGCGTCATTAATACTAGAACAACTTTTCTGCTTTGTGCTTCCGGATGCATATTTGTGTTGTATTCCTAGAGTTTCAAAGAATCGTAGCCGATGCTACACATATTATGGACCCTATCTTAACGATCTGAAACGCAAGTATCAACCACCGAAAATCTAAAATGGGTTGGTCTGAAGTAGCTTCATTATTCATAGGTGTGGTTTGGGTGTAACGTGCAATAAACCAATCAGAGCGTCATCTTACATTCCCTTTAAGAACAGCTGCGCTTGTTCCATGGCGGATTGCTATTATAACGGCGGATTTGGCAGGCGCACGCAACTTACATGATGGTATGATTTCTCAGTCTTCAGAATGTTGTTTCCTAATACTTGATGGACAACCCACTTTGTCAGATGTCCTTATATACCTATGTGTCTTGCCACTATTGATCAAACAGGTTTGATCCGTCATTACTACAATTAGCCTGAATAATTTGGGTAAATTTGCAAGCTAGATTTATGCCTATTTTTTCACATCTTCATGGACACCACAATGATTTCCCTCGTGTGGTAATATTTTTCCTTGTAATTATGTATGGTTTGCAAAAATATGAACTGCTGCTTCTGTGTAGATGAGAGAAGCAAAGTGTGTGTGCGTTGTGCACACGCGACATTATGGCCAAGCATGCGCCCTTAAAGTAGGATCTGAATAACGCGGAATTGTTTTCTCAAACTGCAAGTACATTCCCTAATTTATCGACGTGCGTCTGTGGAGGGAAAAGATCTCTGTGCGTCGGGGGCAAAATAGGAATGATACATGGATGCGTCGGCATACAAAGTCATTTGCGCTGGGTGCAAGATAGGGCTCAATGTCACTTACTAAGTGATTACTATCATTATTTGGTAAAGCCTTAAGCTTTATTTGTATAGCCTGGAAACAACAAACCATATATCCATACTCTTTCAACGAGCAGACAAAACCGTATCTTTCCTGCAGTATATGTACGTGTATGTTTTCCAGGGTCATTTTTGTATAATGTAAATATATATATTGTTGATTCTCACTAAACTGCAAGCATACAGCAAAACAGCATCATAAATCAGACTTGCAGTAGACAGCTTAGAAGTGTTCGCTTCATATGGCACATCAACAGCAAAGCACGGTAACTTTCCCGTCAGTTTTTTTAAATTGCAAATGTACAGTTTCAAAGGCACAGAGCTCCACACTTCCTTCTGACAGGAATTGTGGAGAGGCAGGGATTTAAGAAACGAGCGTCTCGAACTGATCATTTAACAACCAACCTTAACAATTTTGGAGCACCAACTGTATTGGATCCGCAAACCATAAATTATGTTACTTATTTTGCTTACGGAGAAGGAATTTTCCAGGGAAGTCTTAAAAAGCAAAGCAGCACAAAACAGCCTGTTTAATTATTAGACAAGAGAGAAGGAGGAAAATTATGATTAAAAACTAAATTATGACTTTTTCTTTATTTTATTATATGACCCCTTTAAGGGCATGTCATGTCAAGTGTTTCTTTAGAGATTTCATTTGACAGGTCACACTGCTGTCACAGGTCTCGAATTCTTAAATGAGTGTGAGATAGAGTGTTAACATTCTGAAGTGATCTCTAACTGTCAGTTATAGGAAATAACAGTTTTTTGTTGGTGTATACAACACTGAACGCCGCTATATCTTACATTATAGTGTAAATTATAATTCAGTATATCTGGACCAGCACAAAACTGCCACAGCCCAATAATGTAAAACTGCAGTGCATACAAATATAGAAGCAGAAGTTGCTGACCATGTCAGCTGGCATATGCTCCCTAATAAAATAACCTAGTATTCTTCCAGGAGCATCTTTTTAAGCAGGTTATCTGACTGATGAGCACTGTCACACCAACACACACATTGTTCTCTCTCCAGGCTAAAGGGCATTGGGAGATTATTCCACTCCCATGTTGAGACGCTCTGTCCACTGTGAACACAGAGAAAGCGGGATAGATGGATGGATGGAAATAAGGGAGACATCCGCTTTCTTTTGTTTGGTTTATCGCCGCTCGCCATGCATTCCTTTAATGAGGCGGCAATTAAGGGGCTTCACGCTTTTGAAGGCACAGAAAGGAAACTGTCTGCCATTTTTCAAGGTCTGAAGATCAAACAGTCCCGCACCTTCTGACTCCACAAAGAGCCGGAATATTGAGTCAACTTGCAAATTAAGGTAAATGAGAAATGGAGGCCCAATGAAAGTGAGCATGGACGCTTTGATGTCGTTCATTTGGTCTCATCAAAGAGGAGCGCGTAAAAGCGCGGCTGTGCCTGAAACGCTGGTTTGTTTCAAACAGAAAACAACTACTTCACAGAAACCGGACTCATCTTTGTGACGCACCTGAATGGGTTGAGTGCTCCCTCGAACACTGAGATATTAACATGAACTTGAAATTCAGATGGTTCAGTTATACTTGTGCAGAAATGAAGCACTCTTCATAAATCTGAGATTGCATTGAGAGCGTAGCTGAAGATTTATGAAGGCAGAAAAAGCTGATCTAATCCAATTTCTAAATTCTCTTCAGAATAAGAACATATAACAGCAATGTATCTAATCAAATCAAATTTGTGGCGTTATATATGGTCAGACACTTGCACGTGTCATTAGATTATTAACATTTCACCAGAATCAAGCTCAAAGGAGTTACAAGGCTTTTGACCACGTTTTGTCTGTCATTAGAATGGGCGCAAGGTTTCTGCCTGACAGCGACAATATATTTAAAGTGAATTCAGGTTGATTGGGACACTTTTGCCATTGAGATGACTGGAAAAAAGTATCCAAATCAACCTGAATTCAGGTGAAGTGAATATAGCTGATCATCTTCCTCTTAACAAGGCCACATATTAATGTCTGGGTAGATTAGATGGTGAGCAAACAGTCAGTTCTCATAATTAACATGTTGGATGCTGGAGAAATAGGCAGGAATAAAAACCTGAGTTACGGCAAGGCGACCGGCTCAGAGTATTTCTGAAGGTTTAGGATTGCTCTGGATATTGCATTGGACAATACGAGGCTTTAAAGTCAAAAAGGTTAAGACCCACTGTCATAGAGTATTGTGGATCTACAGTGCATACATAGTAGGTTGTCTGGGTATTTATTAAGTATTTTTACTGTTTCAGTATTTTCAGATCTTTTAATTTCTACAGTTCACACACACTGCTAACACAGACTGCAGAAATAACCTTACATACACTTTGCTTTAATAAGTGACGTCTGTCTTCTCCAAAAGCACCAGCCACGGCTGGAATCTAACCATGCGCAAACTGCCTCTGCAATTCACTAAGTTGAGTGAATGTCCTTTAATCACATCAATGAACAGATATTCAAAAGCATGAGGTTTTTGAATGACTAATACTAATGCTAACATTTTCTGCGTAGTAAACTTGGGCAGCTTAGAGGCTGGATGAATTTAAAAAAGCAGCCTCAATTGAAATCCTCGTGTTTTTTTCATTTCCCAGAAACAGAATTCATAGCAAATCTTCCTGTCACATGGTGGATGTTGGCGAGAAGAACTGCGCTGCGTATATGTAAGTGAGAATGTTCTCACCAGTCTGTTTGCTGTTGGTCTTGATATGTGTAGTTGTTAGATTTTTACATGATAAGATGTGGTGAATTTTGAAATGCATAGTTTACATTTTGTACACTCTTTAAAAATGTTTAGAATAATTGCAAAGTTGTAAAGGATAACAAAAAGCTGTAAGGTATATGTATTAATTTCAATCATTGAATTGTTGAAATATTTATTTATTGTAAAGAAATATAATTAGAGGAAATTAAGTCACCACACTAGCCTCTCCTATGACCCCAAGAGAACACACAAGTGTTAATTCAGAAACTAAGAAAATGATAACACACAGAAGAACTCGCAGAATGCTCAAGATCAGTACACATATTCTCAATATAAAATATCTCTAAAAGAATAATAAATAAATTTGGCTCTTGTTGAGAAGTTTGAAGCTCGTTCAGCTAGAACTGCACCATCTGGACTGACAGTACTAGAAATAAACACTAAAATACACAATATTCTGTTTGCTCAGTTGCATTTCACACTAATAATAATAATAATCAGATCAGGCAAAAACAACATGGCATAGCAACGAATGAAACATATTTGGCATGTTTATGGAGTATATATTTATCTTATAGTAAGTATACTTTTCTGGTGCAGATTGCTGTATAATTAAGTAATCAGAGCATTTGTGCCTCACCTCCTGATTGGCTGCGGTCAACTCCTCCTCCAATGCAGAGACTCGCTCTAGTGACACCCGCAATCTCTCTCGTACCTGAACGAAAGGGAAAAAAACACTATCACTCACTGTTCGTCAAATGTTTTACATATCACTGATTTACAATTGAAATTGAGAAAAATTAGGCAAAATTTAAGAAGTAGAATCACAATGTAATAAAATTCATGTTTAGTTTTAATAGTATATTTAATAATTCTATTATGAATGACCTATAAACATGATATCATACTTATCTTTATTTTCATAAAGCTATTGTTGTGGTGCCGTATGACAAATGTAAAACATTGTCTTACATCAGATTATACTGTAAGTCACTTAGAAGTTTTGAAAAATTCTCTCTCTGGTGACCTGTTTTATCACTGGAATTATTTCAGTGGCTTCAGTCTTTCATCACTGGACGACCAGTGGTCACTAAAACTACGGTCCCATAAATCACTTGCAATTTCCTGCCGTCTGTTACCAAACGCCTTATAAATGACACTGTCTGGAGAAGGCCGGAGAATGGATTACAGCTGGATGAACCGCCACACAAGGGCTTAATCCATAAATAAAACACCACTGGATAAAGGAAAAGAGAGGTGGGACAGTGGGCTGTACTGTTTAATAAATATACTTCAACATCACTGTCAAAAAAACAGGAGAGAAACTTTACTTGGGTTAACCCTCTGGAGTCTAAGGTGTTTTTGGGGTCCTTGAGATGTTTTGACATGACCTGATATTTGTATTTTTTTCAGTTGCTTATAAACATATTAATGGCAAAGGTGTAATTACACTCTATTTAGCACGAACATGACTATCATAATATGTGAGCAACATGTATGTACATGTTTGCATTTTTGAGAGAATATTATTTATGCGTGGTTATTCAAAAAACTCAAACTTAAATGTTCTGATATAAGACCACAAACGACAAACTTCACATATTCCCACAATACTTTTGACTAATGGATGTTGTCGGCTAGAGTATTTACTTCAAAATGATCTGAAAATCATCCGGGCTAATCGTTCACATTAAACAATAGATTGATTTAAATTTTGTAAGACACTTTTTGTTTGGAAAGGCAATATGCAGGGGGGCGTGAATGATCCAACAAGGTCATGAATAATGTCCTCATTCACACCTGGAGACAAAGAAGACCTGCTAATGCTGCATACTAATGAGCCTTTCATAGGTGTCACTGAGCCACACAGAATGCAAAGAATGCAAAGACAACACACACACACACACACACATACATATATATATATATATATATATATATATATATATATATATATATATATATACATACATACACACACACACACATCTACAGAATTGGTTCAGAGTTGGAAACATCTTGAAAAAAAGTGTATTTTTCCACAAACTGTGTAGGCCTATGCTTGCAAATTGTATAATATCCAAGGTAAACATTTCTAGTAATTGTGCAGTTAATTCTCATTCGTATTTTCAGAAAGTTTTGGATTATGTAGGCTATCCTCTCCCCAAATTTGTCACTAATAAAACACAAAAATAATTTAAAGAGAAGGCTTATATTGACCTTTTAAGATTTTGTTTGCACCTTGGAAATTAGGTTTTGATGTGGCAGTACAAACTTTATAATCTATCCAAAACGAAATGTTGTCTTTCATATTTCGTCTGTAACATATCGTCTTTTATAATATAGCCTATATTAGGGCATAAATGTTAATTTGCAGTTTAAAATGTTGCTTATACAAAGACATTTTATTTCAACGTATTCAGTCGATTTTTACTCATCTCAGTAGGCAATAGATATTTCATTCACACACAGACACGCGCGAGCTGTAACGTTAGTAAACAAACGCATGCACATGCGCCGTGCATTCATTCAAACACAGAAACGCGATTCAAATTTAAACAGTCTTTTGCGGATTACAGACACCAGTTCATATCGCGATTAGAACAAAGCACTTACTGATGATCTGCAGCTGGGTCCGTTGTTCGGCTACTCCAGCACGTTTGAGGTAAAATTTCCAGGATAATCACGATATTATTAGCAGAGCTATTCCTCACAGCGAGTGTGTTGTCCAGCTGTTGTGGGCGTTGACTGGTTTGCATGTGTTGCTCCAGATTATCTGCGTTTGAATAGCGCGCGCTCTCGATGGGCGTGTCACATTAGCAGAGTAATGAGGTGCCAGAACGATAATGAGCACAGCTGATCTCTCGCTCTTTATATATAGATTACATAAACAGAGAATATTTCTTTTAGTTTTGAATTAGATAATTTAAAACTACACACTTAAATGATTATAGAGATATATAGCTCATGTCTGAGTGAATAGTATTCGCTGAGTTTTGTTTGAGTTTAGAGAAGTGCTTCAGAAAAAAAGTTCACGGAGACGGAGAGGCATAAAGCACTCCCTGTTTACTTTCTTTATTTTACAAAAGCACAATGTTTTATTTCGATTGTAAGTGGACACATAAAAAAGTAGACATTTAACAGCTTATTTTTTCATATTTCTTAAGTCTGTATGACCAAAACTGACTGAGTATTTTAGGTCTATTTTGCTGCTATGTAAAAAAAAACGAGCAAAACGCGCCCACGCGTTTGCCGACCTCAGGGGGTTAATAAAATAGATCAGTCAGCCTATGTATTATATGGGTTAACATCAACAGGTTTGTGGTACTGTATATTTGGAATACCACATACACACTTATTATATTTCTATCAAACTGTCATAGGCAGTACATTAACATTTGCAATGCACAGTGGTAAAGCATAGACACTATATTGTGCTGGCTTTAAGAATAAAAAAAGGTGTTGATCTCACGGTTTACCTTCTCATCCAGAGCTTTGTGGTGCTCAAAGAGGGACTTGAGAGCTTTGAGGACCTCCACCTCACTGGAGACGCCAGAAGGAGACTGGGCCTGTCGTTTCACCACTGTCATGCGTAGGGAACGTTCATGCCTCGAGACCAAACACTCCAAATGCTCCAACAGCAGCTGTGGCACATATAAGGAGTTCATCTCATGAAGTTTGGCATCATAATCCTCATTAACTATTACAAACATAATACATTCAACCAGATGTAAAAGTGAAACTAAATATACAACTATTTTGTAGCTGAAATGACCACAATTAAGTCTATAAGAAAGCCCTAAATGCTAATCTAAAAGGGAAACAAAATCTAAATCTTAAATTTCAGCCAAATATAATACTTACAGAAACTATATAAAGCATACGAATTCTAAAAGTAAATCTAAATCTTAAAATACAATTAAAATTAAATCTTAAGCTAAAGATAAAACCCAAGCTTAATCTAAAGCTAAAAATAAATGTGAATATAAATAAAAAATACAGATAAATATAAAATCTAATCTATTTCTAAAAACTAAATCAAATATTTAGTAAGTTATCTAAAACTGAAACTAAATGTCTTATGCTGCAACAAGGTCTTTTTTTTTTTTGTCATATCACTAAACCCTCAAGGACATTCTTCATATGGAAAATTAATGATATGTGCTTAACACGCCATTTGGTCTTTTCTCATTTTACAAGGGAACCCTTTTAGACAGCTAACAACATTACACACAAGAAAACCCATCACATTACTTGAAACAATAAAGCAGACACAACAAATTGAAACCCCCTGGACCCGGCACAAAGAAGATTATGTTAATGTGGTTACTCTCTGGTCTGGTACATAGCATAAAAAATCAATTCGGTCCCAAAGTCCCAAGGACACAGAGAGAGAGAGAGAGAGCGAGAGAGAGCGAGAACTGTCTGGCTTCAGATGAGTGGAGTGGACATACAGAGATATGGATGTGAAACAGAGAATGCAAAGTAAAATTGAGTACCGGTATGTTTTGAAATGCGGTTGTTCAGAATAATGCTGAATTGCAACTAAAGCTGGATGTAGTAAATACTGAATCTAAAACTAAATCTAAATAAAATCTAAAAAGTGAATTTAAATACTTTAAAAGTTAAAGTGCCCCTATTATGTTTTTTTTATATATATTCCCTTTCATGCAATGTGTAAAGTATCTCTCTGTGAAAGTAAACGATCTGCAAAGTTGTAAAGTTATTGTCTCTTAAAAGAAGGAATCGACTCTGAACTGCTTATGAGTCGTCCAGAATTCGAATCCCACTTTGTTACGGAGAACTCCAAAACAATATTAGGAACCTTTAAAATAGCATAATAGGGGCACTTTAAAGCTTTAACTAAAATTAAAAGCTAAAAGTAAGACGATTTCTAAAACAAACATTTTAGCCAAATCTCAAACTAAAAACTTAATCTATAAAGTTCTTAAAAAGTTAAAGCTAAACTAAAATAACATCTCAAACTAAAGCTTAAGGAAAGCCACTTCATCTAAAAATACAGCTAACGTTAAAGCTAAGAGAAAAAAAGAATACAATTATAGCAAAAAGTAACCTGTTTTAGCTTCATTTTTAGCATGCTGGTGAAGTCAATATTCTAGTTGATTTCCGCAAGTTTCCAAATTTCCAAGCACGGAGTTGGGCTTCTGCCAAGTAGGTAGTTGGACATTCAGGCTTCTCTAGTTGAATGTAACACAGCATTAGGGCTGCAGTAGCACATGTACCTGCCTGAGGGCTGTACTGGCAGTACTGTAGCAGTGCTGCTCTAGAGACCTATCGAGGAGCTGACCTTTCTATTTCTGCTCAGTTCCTTGCTCTCTCATTCATAACCCTCAGTCTGTGCCAGCCTCTGTCTTTCCCAGCGCCAGCTCAGCACTAAAACAACCCTATAGCCGGATAATGCAGGTTAGGTTACTCTCTCTACCTCTGTGTGAGTCTGTTTTGGTGGATCAGATTAACACTGGTGCCGTCAGTAGACACAGACATAAGCTAATACATGAATCTCAGCAATGATCTTAAATCAATATATGTACAGTAACATTATGTGTCATTTTATTTAAAGGGGCGCCATGTTTAAAAGTCCATCCTGTGTATTTCATCTACATGCTTAATTTAATACTGAAATCAGTTTAATTGCTCTGTTAATGCTGAGCTTACCTTACCCGTTTGACATAATTTGATAGTGTATGACTATAAGTGCACCTTAAACTTTTCCCACTTTTTAACCAACGTTTTACTAGTAAAGAAAAGTACTTTTAAAAATGTTGTACACTCATATGAGATATACACACGACCCCTCATGGTGGCCACAGTGTTAAGATAACTTGACCTCACTTGGTAACCCCCTTAACCCCATTAAGAAATAAACACTAAAAAGTCTGGAATATTCACAATGTTGATCTAGGCTATATTAGAAAAATAAATAAAAGCTAGTTTACAATGAAAAAAATATATATACCGAATATTACGTATGCCTAGTGGCCAAAATGTCTTACTGAAAAGTACGAACTTTCTGCATTATCAGCAACTAATGCTCTTTTAGTACTGTAAATGCTACAAGTATGCAAATTGGGACGCAATCTGAAAATGATTAAGATATGATAATTTTCCATAATGACTGATGCATTGCAGAGACGACAGTCTCTCTAGGTGAGCTTTGGGTTAAATACTTCCCTCAGTCACATTAGCTGCTCCCCGTGTAAGATTAGAAGCTCTGTTTAAAATGAGCCTGCCTCTAATCTCACTCGACCTCTCCTCTTTTCCATTCCACTACGTCCTCTTATCTCCCTCGATCTATGCTTCCCTCTGGTTTTTAATACCTCCAATATCCTCAATTCCATAATTGACTCTTCAAACGTTTGGCTGCGGCTAAGTAACGCAAGTAATTAATTGAATTGCAGAGTGGAGTCAGGTGTGCCGGGCTGCATTAGCACGGTGACTCAGGCAGGCACTGAGGGGTGCAGGAAAAGAATGGAAGTGAGAATGAGTACTTTCTTGTGAAATGGATAGCCAGAGCGCTGGTTCTTGTCAGATGTTTCAGCAGCTTCTCTGCATTCCATGCAAATGATTGGTGACGATTTTATTGAAAAATACCAGCCTGCATGCTATCTTGACTTTCAGGGAATTATGATCCACCCGCTACAAGGATAAAGTTATCGCTCAACTGTCATCTCATGACATTAAACCCCAGGAAAATTGATGCAGACATATCAAAGTGTGAATGTTGTGACTACACGCTGTGAATCTATGGTAAGCATCTCAACAAAATCTGGTTTCAAATAAGTAAATGCAGTTTGGAGCAAGCACAAGCATCTTGTCTCTAACAAAACATCATGAATTACATGTGCAAGTCATTGGGTGTCAATCTTACACAGGTAGCAGCTAATGTGACAGTGAGTGAAGTATTTAACCCAAAGGTCATCTATTGAGACTGTTGTCGACTCTGCAATGCATCAGTCATTATAAAACATTATGAATTAGATGCGCAAGTCATTGGGTGGGCATTATCACCTCTCTATTATTGCCTTTTTTGTAAACAAGTACAACTTTGCGAGGCGGATGATGGTTGAGGAGCACAGTTCTTTGAAATGCCTGGAAGACACTGTGTGAACTCACTCTGGTGTTGTTCCTCTCGGCCTTCAGCTCTGAAATCTCCTCCTCCTTCTCCAGCAGCTGTTCTCTGCAGGCATTCAGCTCTTTCGTCAGGGCGGCAAACTCCTGCAAGACACCAAACAGACATTTGAACATCACATGCACTGAGTGAGGGGACACGGATTTGCTTAAGGACAATACTTCGGCATCTGCTGAGATTCTAAGTGTGCAACTTGTGGACACTTTGCTATCCCACGAGGCAGGCTCCTAAAGGGTCACTGACCTGTAGAGTTTAGCTCCAGTCCTAATCAAACACACTTAAACCATCTAATAATTGTCTTAAGGATTACTAGAAACTTTTTAGGCAAGTAATTGTGGGCCGGTTGGAGCTATAAACCCTGCAGGACATTGTCTCTCCCGAACCAGGATCTGACTGCCATAAGGCAACAGGAGTTGAGGAGTAATATAAAATAAAGTGGTGGAAAACTGTGAGTTGGCTGGCTTGTTAAATGTAAGTGGTATAGGTACCAATGATGTTGTTGCTCATGGCTAAACTTTAGACCAAGGGTAGCCATCCCTGCTCTTGAAGGGCTTCTATCCAACAGTTTAGCTCTAACCCTAATCAAACACATTTGAACCAGCAATTGGAGCAATGCAATATAGAACAATGCCAGCATAGTGGATGTATTCATACTAAACACCTTCATACCTGTAGAACACATTTCATCAGCAGTCGGGAAGTATGTTCAACAGTATCAAATTCTGTAAACACTACAAACGAGTGGGAATTTGGACACAGACACTAACTTTTGTGGCCATGAAATTTGCAGCACCTGCCATGACTGGAGGGAAATGACAACTACTGTACATGAAACTTTTCGCTTCTGGGAAAGCAAAATCCCACACAAGTGAAAGGTACAGATTCAATGTACTCATGGTGATAATCTGAATTCAGTGTCACTAAGAGGATTTCAGAAATGGCAGGAATGGGGCCAGGAATTGACTAGGGCCGGGCCTGTATATGGAACAAGACGTAAGTACTGTAGATGAAATTGTTTTGCAAGCAAACCTGATGAACAATACAGATTGAAGTCACCCTGCAACCCTATAACCTCAACCTTGGAAAATGGAAACAGTTTAATAATAAGCACAATGAATCATCCCAGTGACAGGCAGAAGTAAAACAAAAAGGACAATGAATCAATTCAGAGCCAAATCTGAGCCAAAACTGTACCTGTTTGAATACACTATGACATTAATGGCTCGTTCCCACACAGCGGTACGGTACAGTACAGTTGAGTACGGTATGCAATTATTAGTTTAGATTGTCAGAAGTTGTTAATTATACCAAAATACCAAACCCTACCATACTACTTTTTTGTGACCCTTCCGTTGGGGTACCTAGCACAGTAGTCCGGTACCTAAAGGGTGGAGCTAGACTCACTACAGAATGTTGATTGGTTGACAGAGAATCGTCACTTGAGCGTGCTACAAGTGGAATCACAACAAAAGGGGCATCATTTTTTAATATACAGTTGAAACACAATACCATTGCAACACAATGTCTGCACGCAGCAATGTACCATGGTCGACTAAGGAGGTGCATATCCTAGGCATCATTGTTGTTTACTGTGTCACTTTCTTCTTCGCACGAGAATGACGTCGATCCCTTCTTTCCGGCATACACAAAGCCTATAAGGTAAGGGCACTGTTGGCGGTGGAAACGCAGACGGTATCAGGGTTTACCATCCCAAATCATACTGTACCGCTCGGTGGAAACAAGCCATAAGTGACAACTAATTTTACTGTAAAAGTTCCCTTCATCAACCATCTCTTAACTATGACTGAGTGGGCTAAAAATGTCTAATGGGCATCACTATTTTCATGATGGATAGGGGTACAGCCAAAATAAAATTACATTTTTGGACTATTATCTCTATGATGAGTCTGTCTGGCGTTTGACTGATGGCAAGGATTAAAGGTCTTATTTAAATAGGCAAGAGTTGAAATCTCTATAGCGGACACCTCGATTGATAAACATGAACTTGGTAGACAATGACAACCCTGCCGCCCAACCACCAGACAGGAGTGATTGGGATCATGCAAAGGTAGCTGTCAAGAAAAATAACTCACTGTGGTATTGATCTAAGCCTGTCCTCTGTTGCAAGGCTCCTCTGATTATAGAGAGATAATCAAACAGGACTCAATCCAGCTGGCCATCAAAGACCCCAGTTGTTAGTCGTGAGGCGTTGCATTGAGTGTGAACTCATTGTATGAGGCTGTCTTCCATTATGTATCTTAACGCAACCACCATCTCTTGCTGTGATGTATTGATTGAAGATATTATGTGGTGTTATAAAAGACAAAATGTGTGTGAGCAAAAGGGTCTCCAGGCTTGATGTCGTAGCTTTGCCTCAAGTAAATCCCGTTTAAAATCTTCAAAGAACAAATAAGCTGGGATCTCACAGATTGCATCTTGGTGAACCCATGCAGACAAACACAGACTAACAACAAACCAGCTCTACATGTGCTAGAATTCCAATCAGTTATGATCAAAACTCCCCTCTAGCAGCTCTGCCTCTGAAACAAACCTCCCTGAAGTATTTTTTGAAGTCAAAGGTCACTGATCCGAGATCAAACCAAATTCACAGAGCAGGGATCCAATGCTGCCTTTAGGTGGTAAATGTGGGGTGGGTAAAGCATTGGATCAACATCTGACAAATTCATTAGCGTGGGAAGGTCCCACCAGTGTGTAAAAGGTGAGCACATATTTTCTCATCTCAAGTTTATAAAGTATATCTCATTACTGGACAATCTACCATGTCACTGGTGTTGTATAACGAATAAAATCAAGACTAAATATGAGATTGTCACACTTAAAATTATTTAGGATAATTTTTAATCCTTGGACAACAAAATCCAGGATTATCTTGTTTCACACTGTTTACATTTTACACCGATTACAGATGGCACAGCAATTCAGCACAAACTTGTTCTGGTGCAGGGCTTCGTAAATTATAAGCAAAGTTGTGTTAAATTAAGTTATATGCGGTGCTTAACCAGGGTCAATTAACTCAAGATCAAGATTGAAACGCATAGAGGAATCCAAGTGTAACAACTTGACAAATTTCCAGCAGAGTGAACTGAGTGCAGAGCCACAGGAAAGGAAAGAAAAATCACAAATAAGATCTCAACTGTTTCCCCTAGACATGAGATTAAATGGAGCAATCAGACTTTTTTTCTTTAGTCTCCTGTTTCTCAAAAGTTTTTTTCTTAGAGTAAATTATCTCATTAATCTCGCATCTAGTTTCAGAGAGCTCCTTGCAATCTCAAACTGCACTCTGAAGTCTGAGATTTCATAATTTGGAACTCTTGTACTAAACTGATATCTGATGAAATAGTACCAAACACACATGATCATTTTCTGCCTAAAATGCTACGCACAACTGCTATGCTAATTCTTCTCCTTTGCTTCACTATTTCTACCTAGGAATGCCAATCCCCGAGTAACTACAGATTGCGCCAGCTCTAGTTTGGATCCAGCCTTTGCAATGATTACTTTAGTACAATACTCTCTGGCTGATAACAGAATACTTGCTAAATTATAACATTGAAACAACTGCTTTAAAATAATGTGTATTGCGAAAAGTGCTATACAAATAAGCTTCAATTGAATTAAAAAGCAACCTCTGAGAATTAGATACAGAGCATTTCCTCTAGGAAGCTACAATAATCACAGCCAATAAGGACATACTTTAATACATAGCTATATAATTAGATTTTGGACAAATGAGATCACGCTGTGGATGACAAGCTGGAAACAGAAACCAAGTAATTGTCTTACTGTGTGATCACAGCTGGTTATAACAAAAAGCCAGGTTACCATGGAGCAGATTAAGTTTTGCATTGTGCCTTGGTTTATCATGACAGTTTACTTGTTTGGCTGAAGACAATAATATGTCATAATTGATCCGCATAGAGACTAATGAGAAGCCGCCTGGAAGTATTCAACCAGTCTGAGGACTTTGACTCCAGAATATCTCATGAAAAGCAACTTCCTTCCTCACCATAGTTATCCCAGAGACGGCGCCAGGGCCCAGAGGGCCGCTGCTGGCAGATGCCCATAATGGGCATGTTGACGACACTGCTGTCTAGCAGAATTCACTCGGTTCTGTTTGGCACACACGTCACTGTGGATGAGTTAGCAAAGCGCTAATTAAAAAGTGTTGATTAGAGAGGTGGTGGTGCAGAGGTGTTAGTCTAAGGGGAGAGACAGGCATAATTACAACATGTTCTACACCGCTTTAAACAACGATGAGAGAGACAAAAAATGGATAAACATGTTAAAATGTTCGAGGCAGGGTGTGAATGTTAATTTTAACCCAGTTTTAAAGAGGTATGTTTTACATATTTCAATGTAATGTAAGCAGAACTATAAAGGTTGACTTATTACCTCCTGGGGTTTTACCATGGCAAAGTGGTGCATACTAACAGTCTTTTACTTAGGCTTTGCTTTACAGGTGAGCTGGAAACACACACACACAAAATAAAAAAATGTCACCATTTATTAACCCTCATGTCATTTGAATTCCATTACGTTTTATTCCCAATCCTGTATAACTTAATTTTTTCTATAGAACACAAAACGAGACATTTTGGACAATGTTCGCAGCACGAAAGCATGTGGTGACTGGCGGCTGTCAAGCTCTAAAAAAGAACAAAAACACCATAAAAGCTGTCCATATAACTCATGCTCTCTATTACAGGTCTTATGCAGATTTGAGTAAGAAAATGACTGAACTTTAAACAATTATCCACTGAAAATCTTCCACTCTGTCATAGCTTTTAAATGTCATTTGCATTTATTCAAATTTGTTGTGTAAAGACATCGATAATACAAAGCGACAATTGACCTTTGTCAAGGTTGTTCCCATAACACAAAACCATCATATATCTTTAGAATTGATATATATGTCACATGGACTACATTTGTGATAGTTTTGGATCTCGACAGTCCCTGCTCACTGAAAGTATTGTTGTAAGGAAAGGAGCGTGAACATTCTTCATTATTTCTTTTAGTATTTCCCAGAAGAATGAAAATCATATGGGATTGGAACAACAGGATGGTGAACTATTCATTTAACTCCATTTCTCCATGTAATCTAAAAAGGCACCAAAACCATGTGGGTTAGCAATCTCACACTGACAGCACCCTCAGTGTAAAGTCTGAATGACAAAGACCACCCCATTTGAAAGGCAGATGCAAGAACTGCATCGTGGAAATAGACCAAACCCGGTCTTCCCCAAGGAAATAGCACTTCATGTTTGAGACGTTTGGGTTTGACAAAGCCTACAAAGAAATTTCTCGAAGAATGCCAACCAGTTGGTGTGAAAGCCCTGGCACATCTCCTTCATTCTATTTGGATTGACTCAAAACACTCTTTTTCAGCTGGATAAGACACTCCTGGGAGCGACAGGCCGTTTAAAGCATGGAATGGATGAAAGAGTGTGTAGGACATGAACCTTACAAACTCAGAGAGAATTTTGAAGACTTTAAATCAAAAAGCCTATGTAACGATAACCTTCGAATGCACCTGCGCGCTCTTGAGAAGCGTTCATGTAAATTGGCAGGATAGAGCATTCCCATTGTGCAGCACAGTAACTAAAGAAATACAATCAAAACTGCAGAGAAGTGAGGAGCCATGCTTCACCATAAACAAATCAAAAACTATAGAGACAGAAATTTGAACAGCTACATGGATGATATACAACCACAGACCCATTAAACTCCAGATTGAGGATGTGTACTGCATTTTATGAATCTTTAATGGAGGCTGTAAAGCTTTATTTACAGAATGTCCCATGGGGTACATGCAATCTCACAGCTGTATCGTGTGGCGAAAAGAGTTCCTGCCTTTGTCTGTGTCGCACGCAAGGCTTTCGAAACTAGTTCTTTAGACAGTAACAGCAGAATTATCTAATTTATGATACAATTGTTTAATGAAACCAGTTACATGCATGCAGAATTGTCACTGTTCGATACCAATATCAGTAATATTTCACCCTTAGTAATTCTGATATGTCTCATCTGCTTTCCTAACACTCCAATGGTATTAAATCTTATAAAACCTTACACTCTGCAATGGGATAGCTCTTCTTCGAATTGCATACACGTTTGGAGCCGGCCAGGTCAGTAAAGCATCTAACCAGAGTTAACCAATGACACTAGATATGGGAAAAGACCTATATAACCATCAGCACTCAGCCCGACTCATTCCCTTCCTTTAAATATTTAGGAAGGTCACATACGAATCTACGAACATCTCTTCAAGAAGCAAACCACGCATTCTTTTTTTTCTTCAGAAGGTTGTTTACAGAAACAGGTCAAAGTCAGCCTCTATATGAGGGTACAGACATAGAAATTTGTTTAATGTTTCAAAAATAATGGAGCAAACTGTTAATTAATAATAACAACGGTGGCAGAAACGATATTCTTTCTTAAGGGGATGATCTGCATTCAACAGTTTAGAATTTAATTAAACAATGCTATGCGAGGGCAAGTCAACTTTGAATTAACACTCTAATCGTTCATTTCTAATTGCCTGAAAAATCTAATGCAAAGCGCTTGATTCCCCTAAATCCAAAGCAATTTGTAACACGGTCTCCCCTGTAGACCTGGTCCCCTGACAGCGCGCGCACGTCCTGTATTAACCATCTCTCCCTCAGCAGGAGGACGGCAGTTTGAAGTTAAACCTGCATGAATCCATCAGCAGCCCACAGTCACAGACCCACTCCAGCGCTGTCCCCTGACTCGTGTGTCCGTGTGAACCCGTGCGATGGGGCGACCACTGGGCTTGATTTACTCTGACCTTTGGTTGCAGAACTCAGAGGGGTCGACACTCGGATGTAGAGCCGCCCATAAATCTGCAGAGGGGGTGATTACCGCCCAGGGATTTAGCGCTTCTCACGGGGCGTTGGCTGCTAATTCTGTCCTCCTCGTGACAGTCATTAACAAGCACAGGACCAGTGTGACAGTGCAAAGATGCTATTCTGGTTGCTCCACAGTCAAAACAAAATCAAGAATAAGTACCACGTTAAAGGAATGATATTAACGTCTGCTGATGCAATAGTTTGCAAGCCCCATTATTAATATTACAAACCCTTAACTGTAAATATTAAACTTCAGCATAATCCTCTGTCGTTTGTGACGGACATGAATGATATCTCAAATTATGCGGCTTGTTGAGGAGAGGTGCGATCGGACTAACAATTGCCAACTGTTGGATGATGAAACTGGCAAAAATATTCCACAGACTAGCAATCAATTTTAGAAACCACCCAGAAGACCCTAAAAACCACAATGCAAACACTGTGGAAACCACTCACAACATTCTAGTCTTGTGTCAGTGGGTTGTTCCATTAGAAAAGTAAACTTGTGATGTAGCGATAACATCAGGATAAAAAATAAATAATAATAAAGCAGCAGGTTGCGTGGAACTTAAAAGAAGCTACAGTAGTTGATTCCAGTTTTGTGCCGTCTTTAAGGAAACGAAGCCCAGTATGCTCTAGCAGCAACCCACAGTGAGAACACAGCTTGCTAACTTCAGTTTAATAGCAGGAGACAAAAGGGGAGAGGAGAGGAGAGGAGAGGAGAGGAGAGGAGAGGAGAGGAGAGGAGAGGAGAGGAGAGGAGAGGAGAGGAGAGGAGAGGAGAGGAGAGGAGAGGAGAGGAGAGGAGAGGAGAGGATTAGGCTGACCTTAGTCCTTTCCCATGCAAAACAAAGGTCAGATATATGCAATGACCTTTATATTCCCCTGTGAAACAAGTGGTAGGTTCTGCAAGTGTTTTAATGGGAAAATCAGCAAATCACTGACTTATTCATAACCATATGCTGAATTTATTTTTCAAGAAACCGTTCTTTGAATTGCAGGGCACTAAAGCTGAGGGACGAATGAGAACACAGCCCCACCCGTGTGTAATGAGTGTCACACATTCTCAATTTAAAACCAATCTAGTGGAGCAGTCAGGCAGCAGAACACACACGCACACACGAACAAACACACACACACACACATGCGCGCACACGCAGAACACACACACACACACGCACGCACACGCAGAACACACACACACACACACACACAGCAAATGTCAGCCCATGCATCACCCATTAACCAGCTGTGAATACCAGAAATGAAGAAGATGAATGGAGTCTGAAATTGCTGACTTTTAAGGAGAACCCATCTGATGAAGCTTCTTCTACCAAACCTTTATACAAATGTCCTCTTTACCTTTAAAATAGTTCAACTTTTTCACTCACTTTGTTTTGTGTAAAATTCCTTTTTTAATCTATTTCTAGAATGACAATGTGTTAAAGTAATGCACACACACACATTATGTTTTCTATGCCACTACTGGAATAATTTACATTTTAAAATATATTAAAATATAAAACTGTTCTTGTTAACTGTAACATTATTGTAAATTATAATATTATATAATCCTCACATTGAGAACATTGGAAGAATCGCACACTAAAGCAATACACTATTATATACAGTATACAGCTCACTATATAACAGTATTTTAGGCATCATAGGCACATTGAGAAATATTTTTGAAAGCTTATTAGAATATCATGTAGCAGCGTGTTAACGCCAAGCTCTAATGATCAATTGTGATTCACGTCTCCAGTGTGTTTCATGTAAGGAGCACTATTTGAGTAGCACATAAAGTTGCTGATCAGTGACTTATGAGAACGCTCTCTTAGAAGGCTCATGTAGGCAGTACACAGAGCTTATGACCTCCCGACATATGCATCTGCTATTAAAGTCAGCCTGCCTTTGAAAGTGGACAAAACCGGAAACCAATAACTGTCAGATCAGATACCCACAGTGAACGTCTCTGTATAAGGCAGATAAAACAAAAGGGCGAACGTACCCATAAATCACCTCTACGAGCAGGCGTAAGAAGCCGTCGTGATTGGTTTAAGAATCTTCACTTGTGAGAACTCGGTTCACGTCTGGTGAGAAATCCTTCCGTAGATCGTTCAAAGATGAGCTAATCAGAGACTGCGGCCTGATAGGCGACGTAATTTAGGTGATAAAGCATGCGAGCAGATACACGCACGTAAATCTTCCCTGCTTGCTCTATTGCACAATGTTGAGCAGATATAAAGCAGGGTAGAACAGAATCTTAATTCCTAGCCACACAACTAGGACAGATGGTATTTGCATCCATGACTTTCATGTGATGTTCCCACAGAATAAAGAGACAGTCTTGGCCAGAACTAACCCTATGCTGAAGACTATTAAAAAACTATCAAAATGTTGGGGCTTTTGGTCAATGTCTGTTAGTTTTGAGGCCATTTCTATGCTAGGTTTATAATCAAATGTCTAGTCGTCTCGTTTTGCATACTAACATATACATTTGTCAAGTAAAAATGTACTTTTCCTTATAAACCACCTTCCTCGTAGCAACAGCGAGTAGCAAATGTATTGGATGGATGCATTTGGACTTGTATTTCCTATGAATTGGTTCAGAAGAACATGGCAGAAATTAAATTATTGTGAAAGCGTTTCCACATAGCTTTCATACATGGCATAAGCTGTCTAGATAGCTAACTTCATGTTGTTATTGTTAACTAAACTATTGTTAACTGTTTTGAAAAAATTTTACAGTACTAAAATGGCTAAAATTTAAAAAATAAAACTAAATAGAAATGTAAAATAACAAAATTGACCAAAACTACTTTAACCACCAAACTGCGCTGAAAACTAACTATACCACTAAAGTGGCATTAGCTCTTTTGGGATTGAACCTACAACTGTGGTAACATAACCATTAAGCCACATCACCCCACATGTTCATAACTCTATATGTAAATCCCCAGCAATCCATTCTGTCACTTACTTTAGAATGACAACGCGCTAAACATTACTTTTGTCTTTCTCTTTTTTTGGAGAGGCAATTCTCTCTTTTGGATGAGAGGAGCAGCGGGTGCAACGCTGGCCATTTGCACTCGGGATGACCTTTGCCCTCACTTTATTCTGTCTCTCAGTCAGTCTCTGCGGAGGCCCGTCTATGAAATCAGTCCATTTCATTGGGTTCTTCATGCACTGATACTTTTTCTTATTACACTCTACTTTAGAACAAAGGGCTCAATTGAAAAAATGAGACGACGGAGAAAGCGTTTTGAAAAAAGAACGAACGTCTCGTGCCAGGCGCAGAAGGGTCTCCCCCTGAGCTAAGTTGAAAAATGCTGTCCAATTGATTTTACACAGTTTGCACTCAAAGCCAAAGATGTGTTACCTTTCAAAGAAACAACTTGAAATGTAAAACTGTTGTGGACAAACTACTGATCTGTTGAAAAAAGGTAAAGTGCATCTACTGCAAACAGTGGATCATGTATTAATTGCCTGTAATTACATCACCCATCATCCCCCAGCTTAGGCACTATAACTGATTTCAGGACGGTAGTAAGTAAAACAGACAAGCTGAGTAACACCCCAAGTTATTTAAATTGTGCTCTGACACAAGAAGAAATGCATTGCATTACCATCTGCTCAGATCACTCTGCAAAATTAAGCGTGGAATTCGAAAACTGTCCCAACATTGCATAAACTACATGTTTAATGTATCACAGCCTCAGGAAATGTTCCGAATTGACAAGTCTTACACAAGACAACTGTGAAAAAAACCCGGTCCAAGCCAAATACCGGTCCAACAGTCTGGTCTCCAGATATAACTGGAGAAAAATGATGACTTGAAGCAACACTCATGGCTTATTAATCAACAGCTTATCAATGGGACATCAACTTTATAATTAAGGATAGGGTTTTATTCAAATCAAGTAATAGTTACATTTTAAACCACCATTAAGTATTCACAAATCATGTCCAAAAACATGTATCACTAAAAGACCAGATGACCAAGATAAAACGTTTGACTTTTGTGTCTCCAAACTTCACACACCAGCGTTTATTAAACCGTCAAGCCTTCTGATGATATTTACAATGTTGTTTAATCCGTGGATTTGACATCCACTCTGATCCACATTTCTTGTCGTAGTTAACGGCCTCTCGTCGCGCTCTGAGCTTATCTGCTTTGCCCAGCTTGTTCTCCCATAGTCTGCGATTGGCACTCGGTCGGCCCGTGTCATGAGAGTCTAACATAAATTGAAGGCGTTCTAAGGCAATAAAGTGTGGCAGCCGTTGTGACACACTGGGAAGTTCCCTGTGGATAACGGCCGGCCGTCACACGAGGCGAGACGGTCCGTAAATAAAAGTCGCCTGTGTCCTGCCAGACTGCGCCAAGCCAATAAAGTTTGAAAGGTCAGGACGGACTCATTCGTGCCACCTAGAGTTATGCCCACTATTAGGCAAAGTGGTGCAATGCTAAATCAGATTTGTACACCGATTGACAGATACACACTGGCAGTGGCACACTTACAAACAGCCAGACAAACACACACACACACACACACACACACACAGACACACACACACACACACACACACACACACACACACACACACACAAACACACAAAGGTAAGAGGCAGGAGTGCCGGGGCCCGAAGCAAGTGTTCTCTTTGCATTAGCGTGACATCTGGTGCTGTGAATCTCTGGCATTTTCTTAAAGGTCTTCCAGCACAGGGGAGGATCTTTTAAGGTTTTTGTGCCTAAAAAAACACAGTAAAACATCTTGGGTGGATTCCATTTGAAAGTGAGCCATTGAGAAAGAGACATGAATGTTTTACAAGATAATCATAACTAATTTAGGCTTTTAGTCACATATAAACATTGATAAACACTTACATACAGCAAATCAAACATGGTAAACAGAAGCTTAACCATACAGTACTTGCTTGACATGAGAGAACAAACCTCATTGGTTCTTACACGTCAAGCAATCACGTTTGAGCTTTTTTTTTGTGGAATGGACTTTCAGTGGAGGGACGGATAAACAAAAATGAACTTGTCTTATGGCATAGAGTGATTTGAGGGTGAGTTTTTGGGTGAAATATCCCTTCAAATTGTGTGCAATATAACATTTCTTCATGTTTGGTGAAAACAAACAAATAAACGAACGTGAAAATACACCAGCAAGTGAGGGTTTCTGAAATTGTACACAAAAAAAAAAGAAAAAAAAAAGTTTGAAATAAAGTAATATTGAACTGTTTATAATTATACTGCACATTATGTTGTAATTCTTTACGCCCATCTGTGGTGAAAGCTAAATCTGTGGATCAGCACATGCTCAATGGAGAAGAAATTGATGATATATGATCTCATACGGCAAATGCCAAACCACTTTCTCACAAACTCACACGCTTATGACGTGCTTCAAGCCCCACAGGAGCTCTGCAGGATTCAACATCACAGCGGCACGGATGGCTCCATTTGGGAGTCCATTAAACCACTAATCCACCAGTTATTTTTATGTTTTCGATTCTACTGGGCTATCGTTTTCAAAAGACATGAGTTGCTTTTGGGAGGGTTTTTATTCTGACAGCAGATATCAGCGAAGGTTCAGAATTGGGAGGGTTTATTCCCTTCTGCACCACCAGGAATGTCTCAAGAGGTTTGGGAGGTATTGTTTCCCTACTGGGAATCCAGTTAGAATCTAGATTTAGATTTCTCCTGCAGTTTTCTGCACATCCCATCACAACTCACTTTCTCACCCCACTGCTCCTTTGAAACTTCACATTTTTCACACTGTTCTAACTTTTTTTTTTAAATTATACTCCATAAGCATAGTCCATGTGATTTGAGTACTATAAACAAAGTCTTCTGAAGTCATATGATAGGGAAAAATCAATAGGAAAAATCTTTACCTTGGCTGAAGCATTCAGATTCTGCAGGAATATATTTTGTGTTCCATGCAAAAATAACAGCATGAGTTCATTTTGGGGTGAACTATATATCGAAATATGATGCCCACAAAAAACCGCAGCACCACTGTAGCATTTCTTCACTCTCTCTCTCCCTCGCTATTTTTGTTTATTAGTTAGGGCACGGTGAGCGGGCCTTTCCGCACATCCAAACCTCTGTCATGGTTGGCTAGCTACTGTATAAGGAGAGTTCACTAAAATATGGATTTATTGTGTCTGCTGTACTACAGGAGAATGCTGGGAGAAAGCAATGCAGAGACAAACGGGCATGCGTTTTATATTTTTCCGTTCTCTATTTCTACATGTATTACAAAAATGGTCTTGTGTAATGCACAGTCTAGAATGAAGCAGCCGTATTCACCTCCAGTTATGTTAGTTTTAGGAAGAAAGGGCCTATTCACAAAAAGAACAAATATTCTCGAATAATATTCGGCACAAATCCAAATTTTTTATTGAAACTATGATTACAAATGATATAAGTGACAATATCAGCTTGATATTGTCTATTGTTTTACTGCAATTTTTTTATCAGCAATTGTTACTATTATTTTATTGGTTTGATTCGGACAATACGGTGTACTCTATTTTTCTATAATTAAAATAATGCATTTACACTGGGCTCAAACTTAAGTTTCCAAGGTTTGGCATTTTTAAAAAAAGAAATTAATACTTTTATTCTGCAAGGATGCATTAAATTGATAAAAAGTGACAGTAAAGGCATTTATAATGTTACAATGCTGTTCTTTTGAACTCTCTATTCATCAAAGAATCATTAAATGGATCATGGTTTCCACAAAATATTAAGCAGCACAAATGTTTTCAACACTGATATTCTTGAGCGTCAAATCAGCATATTATACTGATTTCTGAAGGATCATGTGACACTTAAGACTGGAGTAATGATGCTGAAAATTCAGCTTAGCATCACAGGAATACTGTAAATCATTAAAAGCAGCTATTTCAAAGTGTAATATTATTTTACATCATTACTGCTTTTACAGTATTTCTTATTAAACAAATGCTGTGTGAGTGAGCAAAAGATGAAAACTAAAAAAATCTTCCCAAGTCCAAAACGTTTGACCGATAGTGTAAGTAGCTTGTAGTGCAACTAACTATACGTTTTCAGAAGGGTAGCTTGACTGTGGTTTAGTACGTTTCAAAGCAGCTTCCCAATCCTGCTTCATATGCATGCACAGACGTTCTATCTCCAGTCTAAAGCTGTCAGAGAAGTGCTGTGGTTTGAGCTCTGGGATTTCTCTGTGTTTGAGAGGATTAACCTCCTGCAGACGTTCTGCAGGCCAGAAAAACATAATCGCATTCTTCTGCGGAGTCAGAGACGAGACGCTCAGACTGCACGCCACATCTCAGGTATACAAACACTCACAAACAAAAGTACCCACACATCGGCGCCAGGAAGTCTTCATCTATTAAAGAGCTGCGGAAAAACAACAGACAGGTTGCTAAAATTCACGGCACTAAAGACAAAAAATCTGGGTCCTATAATGTCTATTTTTCTGTCCCATCAATCTCAGGTTTCTAGAGTCAGTCCCGTAGGCCAGCGTTATCTTTTCAGCAACTCCTGCCTTCGAGGAATCCAGCATGAATGTTTCATCGAGGGAATCGCACAATTCAGATTGATGATTCTGTCCGACAAAAGGGCAGAAGGGCTGTAAAACATCCAGTTTTGGGATGTTTTACACATGAAGCATTCACCCTCCAGACTTGGCTTTCTCTCTCAGGATGCGTTCGATCCCTTTGCCTTAAACGCGCGGCAACAATAAAAAACGTTGAACTTTTAGCGGTCCCGGGTGCATAGGGAGCAAAATCCTGCGATGGTTTTTTAATGAAGACAGAGGTTCATGTGAAGGTGAAGCGTCAGGTTAAAATGATGTGACAAGTCACACAATAAAAAATGTTAGAAGGTCAACAGAAAGTCGATTGCACATCTAACTAAAAGTGCTTCTCTGACTATGAACTTCTACATATACTGTATCTGCTTGGAAGTGTTTGATCGCATTAATAAATAATATACCTTTTCCCATTTGTGCTATATTAGGAAGCCCTACACATCTATGGGAAGCAGTGAATTCATAATGCTTCTGAGAAGGTTTGATATACTGCTGTAATTATAACTAGAGTAAAAGGTTACTGCAAGTGAAAAGTTGTAAATGTCTAACATCACATGCTATTTTACAATTTTCTTTTACAGTTATTAAAGTTTTTGCAAGTAAAAACAATAAATAACCATACAATTTACAGTGGAAAAACTGAAGTCCCTACATAACGCATCCACATATGGTATATTTGATCTTTTTGTTATTGATAATGTACATTAGGGTGTTTTGTGTTACATTTTGTGTTTATTGCGTTAAGTGTCATGTGTGTTACCCTGATGGTGTTTTGTCTTTGTGTGTTTGACCCCATGCACCATCTACACGAGAACTGACCATGTTTATAGTAACTTACAATGAACCCTGCTTTCTTTTGTGTCACCTGTATTTTTATGGTGGTTATCAGTACATTTTAAGATAAAAAGCAGATTTAGGTATTTGGTATATTAACATTATATCACTTCATGAAATATACGCTTATAAATTGTAAAATATACACGCACCATTACACCATCACAGCTGCCAGTTTGTTTGTTTTTTTACTGTAAATTTATTTATAGTTTTTACAATGTAATTGAAAATTGATCAGAGCCCCTATATTATTTCTCTTGATCAACAGTTATGTTAACTGATCAGTAACTAACTAATATGTTAGTTACTGAGATTAATTTCTGTCCAGAGGTTAATTAAAAACTTCTTCTTGATTTCACAAATTGTTATTACTTCATAATACACTATGCTAAGGTTTTTAGCTCATAGTGAATCTATTTAGCTCATTTGTAACAAAACATACAAAGGAATATATCTCTTAGCGTTTGCCGCATTAAAAGTGAATTCAGTTATTTGATTATATACTTCACTTCATATACGCCATCTTTGCCGTATAAGAAGAGACAGAGGTGGTCAAGGAGATTATATTAAAAGGCGGTCACATTTGAAGAAATGTTGTCACAATCATTTGAAGTCACATTAATCGGACTGATCTCTGTCACTGGCTCTGATCTGGTCATGGTTCAGAAGCGCCTGAAAGGCTACAGCAGCCTTAACACTTGGCTTTTGTAATAAAAAAGTGTTGATTGATGTTATAGCAAAGAGCTTCTATTAACAAATGCCAGACACGGTTAACTCAAACTCACTCTAAACAATTGTTGGGTGGCAGATAGTGATACTCTCTGTCAAACAATGCCATCTTTAGTTTTTAATGAAGGAAGAATGAATATTATAAATGATTGCAAACCGTTTCTCAAGCTGTAAATGACTCATCAAGGGAAGTTCACATTTTGGTAAATCATCAAACAGCCTCCCTACCTGTGCTACAAGTTAATAGTCCCGCTGGCTGAACATCAAATCAAAACTCACTTCTCGTTTTACTGTTCATAATTTATCATATTATTCTAAAGAATTGTATTACTTAATTGTTTTAAGTATAAAGCATTAAAACACAACAAACATCCAATTTCAGAAGTAACAAAGAATTATTTTTGTTAAAAAAAATGCAATTTATTCCTGTGATGCAAAGCTGAATTTTCAGCATCATTAATCCAGTCTTCAGTGTCACATGATCCTTCAGAAATCATTCTAATATGCTAATTTGCTGCTCAGGGCATTTATTATTATTATTATCAATGTTGAAAACAGTTGTGCTGCTTAACATTTTTGTGGAAATATTGAGCATTTATCTGAAATAGAAATCGTTTGTAACATTATAAATGTCTTCACTGTCACTTTTGATAAATTGAATATATCCTTGCAGAAAAGAAAATAATCTTACTGACTCCAAACGTATATATATATATATATATATATATATATATATATATATACACATATATACACACACACACACACACACACACACACACACACACACACACACACACACGTATATACTGAATCTTTTTTCTTTCTTGTTTTTTAGAATCGAAGAGAGAGAATTATTGAAACTATACTGAAATTATAAAGACCACAATCCTGTCTGCAAAAACTGAATCGTTAATATATTCACCCTCAATTACAAATGTGTTATGTTTATCTTGTAAGATTTATTCTAGTCATTCATCCTACATCATGGAAACTGAATCACCTTGGAAACCCATATTCAAATATTCCATATGTTTTGCTGCCATAGTAACACTTTTTCACTGTCGTGGTCAACAGTTGTACATTGTTGATATTGTGAACATTACAGGAGAAGTACACTCATCACTTTTACAGTACATAAAACATTTTCTACTGTTTTTAAAATGTAACCTGACACAGTTAATGTCAGTGACTTTCAAAACTCTTCACTCCCTGTCAAATTAAATTAAACTTTCTGCTTTTTCTTCAAGTGACGCTCTAGGCACTATGTGAAAAAAAAATACATTTAGTTCATTTTCTGCAAGTCTTTAGTAAGTGGAGAAGGAAAACAACATGCAAAACAGCTCCTTAACTGCAAGAAACAGTGACACAACAGCATGCAACAACCTCTGCCCTACAGTCACATACACTCATTATATGCCGTTAAGCCAATTATTTAGAACCCAGCATCAAATTTTGGTGGTTTCTATGGAAACTGCTTTTTTTTTTTTACAGCCACCCATATGTTGTGCCTTTTTTGTTGAAGCATCTTCAAAGTAGGTGCAGATGCGTGTTGAGGTCTGGAGAATAGAAGGTGCATTAATTACCAGAGATGAAAGCACTAATGACAGAGAGTCAAACGAAGCTGACTGATACAGACAGACTGTGACTCTCATACTTAAAATAGAGAACATGCATTGCACAATAAACACCACCAAAGTCAAAGGGAGCACTAACAATGCTAAAGTGATTTTACAGATACGGGGCCTGGTATACCAATGGATCAAATGTAATGTGGCTCATGAGACATAGGCTGAAAAATAAGAAATCCACCAAAAACATTACTACACATCTTTCTAATAAGTGTACTATGATTTCTTATAAGGATCATAGTTATAATAAATCATAAGATACAGTACTTCAAAACAACCTATTAGTAAGTTAATCTACTTAAACATGGTAGAAAAGCAACAATGCGTCACATGATCTTTAAATCTGCAATAATTTGTCTTACTAAATTCATAAAAGAGACGAAATAATAAAACCTAAAATAAAACCGAAAGATTAAGACACTGGCACTTCATACTGGCTAAAATGTAATGTGGCCCAAGAGTGGCCCCAGAGGCACTCCTTAGAAATAAACAAGCTGTGTAAACTGATATTGTTAAATAAAATAAATAAATAAACAAGCTCATAAGAAATATACCTAAACCATTACTATATATCTTTCTAAAAACTGAAAGCCATCAGAGGCAGACGCTTGGTGATAACTCCACTCCGTTGAGGGTAGAGGTCTGCACAGGCTTTAAACTTAAGCCCGAACCCGGCCGGCCCATACCCGAAATCAGTCAGCACAAAAGGAAAAAAGAAGAGAAAAAGCACAGACATAGGCTACTAATTATGAAACTTTGCTGTGGTTGAACAGGTGAAACAGTCACAAATTCCTCTGGAACTCAAACATTACACTTCAAAACAAAGTTTGCGCAGTTTCACAACTATTTACACAAATATATATATATAAATATATCCTTCTCAGTGCGAGTTATGAAGGAAGAGAACAGCTTTGAGAGTTGATGGTTTCAGCGCGTCCTCTGATTGCGGTGTTGTGACAGCGCGCGTGTGGGAGCACAAAACAACAGTTTTGTAAAATGATAAAATAAAAATGATTCATATATAATTTTACAAAACTGGGGGGTTGTATAACTAAGGTTTGTATAGTTAAACCAACGGTGAAAAATTCCTTCATATTAACATGGCGACTTTTCTGAGAGCGATGAAAAGTGTGAAGACCAAGAAATCTGTTTTAAAACTATCTTGATCTTGATCTCTTGACTTTTTGGTAAAGATAGCTGTACAAAAAGTACACACTTAACCGTTCAAATTAATAATAATAAATAATAATAATATATTATATTAAAAATAATTGGAATGCTGATCAATCAAGGTTTTTTGGTTTAGTGCAGAAGTCATAAAGCAAGAAAATCCCCACTGGCTCCACACAAAGTCCCTGCCATAAACATTGATCTCAGAGCAAGACCCTGACTAGAACACATTCAGAATGCAGCCACATTTATCTTCCACCCTCCTCGCAGTATGAGAGAGACTGAATAGAGAAAGAAAAAAAACAGAAAGGCTAAATCAATGGCAAATACATGGGGACCTTCCCGTGGGCTGCACCCCTCTCATGACAACTCAGACACACTGAAAACAGATGCTAATTATAGAGGATCATTAAGCCACTGTGGGAGGGCATGGTGACATACTATTAATTATGGCTAAATCTCATCAACTGGGGGATAGTAAAACCCATGAAGATGTTAAGCTATACTAAAGAGGTTACTGAACTTAACCTTGAATATTTCCACTGTATCGTATTATATTTACAAAGAGAGACATTGCAGGATTCTTGACTATAGCGGGATTCAGTCAACATCTGTTTCTTTCGCAATAACTTTCATAACAACTTCACTTTCACTTACCTATTTTTTTTATTAAATTTGTTGGCTTTTTGACACTTTTTATGAATAGACACACACCAGAACAGGCATTTCCTACATGAGTGAGCACCATGGCTCAAAGTGTCCCTGGATTACATGCACCAGCCACTATGTAATAGCTCTGATCATTTTTTAAATGTATTGGGGTTTTGCCTTCATATGCTTTTAAGTGAGAGAGAATGCCTTTAAAGAGAAATAGAAGGATAAAAAGGGGAAATGGGATCCACAAATTCAGATTCCACCGCACTAGCACCAATGCATTACCATCTGCATCTTTTTTAAAGGAACTACTGGATTCATCAAAAACTTTTATAACAGTCTATCAGAGCACAACATTTAAACTGAGGTCAAAATTATTTGGTCAAGTATATTGTCCTGCACACTAAATCCATCCTATGCAAGCTGCTGAGTGTTTAATGGTAACCCAAACAGACAGCTCTATGTTGAATCTCTGTTGGGAAAGTGAGTAAAATAGGAAGAATACACACAGGAATGAATTAGTGTCACTCTGAAGAGCTTCTTTCCTCTCTTCTCTTTCCAGAAAAGATAAAGGTTACACCCTGCCAGTGGGACTCTACACAGGTGGAGCTGTTTCATGTCAAAGCCTATTGAGAAATCATGCTGTCATTGAATTAAAAGTAGACCTGAAAATAACTAAAGTCTGTTAAACTGTTTTCTCCTTTAGGAGAAAACTGTTTTAATCATTTAGCAGACACATTTATCCAAAGCGACGTACAAATGAGGAGAACAATAGAAGCAAGCAAACCAACAAAATGGCAACAATATGTAAGTGCTGTGACTAGTCCCGATTAGTCCAGCACAGTACACGTAGCAAGTTTTTGTGTGTGTTTTGTCTTTTAATAAATAACAAATAAATTGATATACAAAATAGAATATTAAGTGTTAGTATAAAAGGGTCAAGTGTTGACGAAAAAGATTCTTGAAAATGGCTAAAGACTCGGGTTAAGTTAAGCAGGTCATTACACCAGCATGGATCTTGCCATGTTGTCTCTGAATTCAAAGTCACCACAGGCACAGGGTTTTTCAGTCTTCAGGAACATAGCATGACAGAAATAAAAAAAGTCAAAGCAACTCAAAATTCAATCAACATTTTGCTGTAAATTGTTGTTTTAAATGCTACTATCCGTCAACACATACCAAATTTTCAAAAGTACTATGCTGATGCACACAAATCTGTTGCTATCAATATTGAATTAAAACAGGGTGTAAACTGGGATTTTTTGAGAAATGCCAGACCTGGTAGTTCATAATGTTTAAAAAGTAATGTGGCCCAAGAGTGAGCCCAGAGGCACTCCAACAAATAAACAAGCTAAAACATATGAAATCCTACCAAACCATCAACTATGCTGATACTGTTTACCACAATTTTTTTTATATTTATTTTCAAAATATTTTCTCATGATACTGCATTACAATTTCAGGTCCTTACATTACTATTTGTATTTTTTAATTACAGTTTGTTCACTCATATTATTTCCAACTTAACAATCTAAAGACGACGCAGCACAACGAACAATCGATAATACTAACCACAATGCAATGCATGATGATTGTTCAATATAAATTGTTTGTTCAGTTTGGAAAAACATTGTTGGTCGAACGTATTCGTCAGTCATGATTCTACGTGATTCTTGTTTCTTAGTGTCTGTGACTCAAAAAGCCCCATATGCTGGACAAAATGTAATAGCTATTTTTACACTGTACAACATTTTCCCAAGTATCCTCATGAATCCATTGAGAACACATTGTTCCCTTCTTTTTTACGAATAGGTTAGACCAGACCCGTACTGCAGGTCATCCATATATTCGCTCAAAAGTCAGAGCCCCACATTGTTCATCCTCAGAGATTCAGGAAGACTTTCATTTAGCAAAACTGACAGAAGGGAACCGGTGGGACTAAATGAATGTGGTTGCAATGGTGGAACTGAGAACACATGTCAAGGTAGTTTGGCAGTTGTGTGCATGGAGATGGGAGTGCAGAATTCCTAGAGGGAATCTGGTGAAAAGCTTGGTAAGCCTATGAATCCGCATTCCATCCTGCCCTTTTAAAAACAGACCAGTCATGTATGGTACTGCAAGTCTGTGGGCCCTTGCAAACCAAGAGATTAGGCAGTATCAACATAAAGAAATACTCTAGATAAACAAATCTCACCAGAATATAATTGGTTCAAAATGTAATAAGGGCCCCACATAAAACTGCATACTGCAGGGGTAGAGACAGTGAAAAATACATGGCACTTCACTTTAGTATGGAGCAAATTAGTATGGAGATAAATATTCTATGACAAAAGGGAGTGTTTTCAAAAGTGACTAATATATTCCCGCTGAAGATGAATGACTCTGAATAATCTGATTCATAATAAAACCATAATAAGACATGAGAGAGTTCTGCACGGATTCAGAGGTTTATGAGAAACCACAGAGCAGTGGGCTCAAGTGCTCAATCAAGAGCTCAGCCAGTCAACCTTCAACACACGGCGAATTATGGAAATATTATTCATTTATTCCCATCTAATTGAGTCTCGTTTTTGAATTACCACTCCTCCTCACTCAACGTGTTAAAAGCAATAGAGTGAAATGGAGAGAGGAGTTGTACGCTGATTGGCTTGGTCCCCTTGGGTAATTGTTGCACTAAGGTCTTCTGTACACTCCGTAACTCTGAAATGTGACTTCCCTTGCAACTGATGTGACTGAATTACCAAGAAGATCAAGCAATTCAAAATATAATTGGATATGTTCATTATATGCAATTTTAACTAGAAAGTAGCATTCTAATGAAAGACTTGTAGTGGCAAATTAAGATACTGTACTTCAGAATGCCTATGTGTAACTGGAAATTGAATGTCCATAAATATTGGTGTCATAATATAGAAACTACAGAGCTCTTCTGAACCGTTTATGTGATTAACAGACTGACATTTAACCCGTAATTCATTGAAAAACTTGTCTGCATTCACATACATTTAAATATGGCATGTCGGGTTTGATGTCAATGATGAACATCGCAACCAAACATGATGCGACAAGAGAGAAGTTCAATAAAGAGACTGAATCTAACATTTTGCAGAAGTGCAAATGAGACTTGAGAGATGCAAATTCAAAATTATATAACATTTCTGGGCATCAAATATCAGATATCATATATATTTATATCTGAAGTAAAGTATCCATCAAAATAAAAATGTTTTGTCTTTTCATAATATTGTAATTAAATTTATTCTATATAATTCTACAAAAAAACTATATATTTTAACCAAAACACTGTAGCAAAACAGGTAAAATTGAGTATACTTAATATCTTTATATATATATATATATATAATAAAAATGAATGTTTATGTATAATTTTAATGAATAAACATTAAATACCTTTTTGTGATAATTATGCAAATGACTCAAGAGTTTTGAATTACTGTAACAATCTTACCAATTCTAATATCATATACCATAATACCACCAGCCCCCCCCCCCCCCTCTCAATTTTATTTTAATTTATTTACTCAACATTCATGTGTCTATTGAAATGTCTAAAGAGTTGTTGTTGTTTTTTCCATAGAATGTAAGTCAATGTAAGTAAATGATGACTAAATTCAAATTCTTTTTCACAATATTGTAATCATATATGGTCACACTTTTGATTAGGGTCCAGTTCTCAGTATTAACTAACTATTAACTATGACTTTTGCCTCAAACTCCTAATTACTGCTTATTAATAGTTAGTAAATTAATTATGTTTAGGTATTGGGAATGAATTAGGTAGGATCAGGGATGTAGAATATGCGAGGCAGTAGCATCTGCAGTTAAACTTGTGTTTTATGACAGGTGGCAACCAGTGTTGAGGAGGCAACACTATCACCTACTGTACGTTGGGAGGTCAACAAGATACTGGCGCTGGATTACTTACATATTATCATATGTGTACTATTCATTTTAAATATTACGGCTATTACCAATCCCGGTATTTTGTGAAACAACTAGACTGAATCAAATGTTACATGTTTACACATTCTATGTGAAATATAGAGGACTAAAGAAGAATGAACCTGAAAATATATATTTTTAGGGGCTTGTGACTGACAGGGAGTCTAGACACTCTGCAGTGCCCTCTCATGCTTTATTTACAGACCCCATCAATCATGTCTTGAGATGATACAGACACACAGAGTGACTGGTTCTCACTCTTGCTGGAGGACAACCAAAGCTTGTGTGACACTGGCTTTGCTCAACAGCAAAAACGTAACATTGGAACCACTGTATGAAGGGACCCATAGCTGTCGGACATGCTGAATTCAAAACAACATCCTACAAATAACAAAAAGCAGATTTCATAGATGGTGGAAATGAGTAGATCCTGTGCGTACATTTTCAACACCTCAAGCTCTATGAAAAACATTTCATTCTTTCTTTAGCTTTTTTTTTTATTAGAAAAAATACAATTGAGCTTTCAAATTGTATAAATTGTTCTTTTAAGATGGTATTACTTTTCTAGTTGTACATTATCATTCAAAAAATTTGATCAGAATTGAACCACATTTCATAACTGTATATACTGTATATATATATATATATATATATATATATATATATATACATATATATATATACATATATATATATATATATATATATATATATATATACATACACATATACTGTGTATGTATTGAATTGGTGTGGCTGTTGTTATAATACATGTAAAAGTTTCCAAATATATGTTTTGTTAACTGGTAATGTATGGTATTGACATAATTCCTGTAGATAGAGATGCATGTAAAACGCTCATTAAATTTTTTGCAGTAGTGGATTTTTTCACCAGATACAGTTAATAATATAAGACAAGGTGTACACACATGACTGAATGACCTAATCAGGGGTGCAAACACATGTATGGTCAAAAAAGAGAGAGGTAATCGAAGCCCTCGTCCCGCGGCAAATATCCGGTATATATTACTGCTATTTCATGAAAACAATTTCACCTGATGATTTGAATAACTCTTTTTGTAAAGAATTAATAATTCTAGGATGATTGGGGTAATTGTGTAGGGTAGGCCTAGTGCATCTGCATAGAAACTAATAAACAAAATACAAATATGAATACAATAAAACACAAATACACGAGAAATAAAGCAGTGTTTTATGTTTTTCAGGTAAATTAACTGTATTAAGTATTAATACAGTTTATCTTTTGACAAAACGTGATTTTTCTCTTTCTCTTTTGTTGTTTGATTAACTTTGGTGACACAAACAGCTGCAGGTATATTGGGTGCTGTCCCTTTAATTCGAATGCACGTATACTGGTAATGACACGCATCCGTTTTGACTGCGTTTACGGGGAAACTCGTTGAGACGGACACTGGCTTATTTTTTCGTGCACATGTCTGTTCAAACACAAATAGATAAGATAGAAAAGGGAATTCGGTGTTCACGAACTTCACGTGCTGTCTGCGACTGCGTGGCTCTGTGCGCCGACAGACCATCTACATTTGGATGTGAAACATAATAGCCTATATATATCCTGATACAGCAAAGACAACGTCGGCAGTATTGACGGCAAAATAGGCTACAGAATATTTCGTTCTGTAGGCCTGACAGGCAATATTTGAAAATCGATAATTAGGCCTATTTTTTTTTTATTACAATTATATATGCATTTGTCAAAACCGAGAGACATTCAAGCATCAAAATGTAATTTATTAATATGTATTTGCGCCTTCTATTTTGTCTGAAAACTTCCAACACTCTTGCGTGTCGCGTGAAAAATAGGCATCGGTTGCGGTTCTATTTCTAGCACGCGGTTTCGGCGCGGCTCGAGAAGTGTGTGTGTCACACAGGCAGGGCCGGCGCTCCGTACACGCACTGCGCGTAGCAGGCATTGTGCTCTAACCAGTTAACATGAGAGCCGACATAAAAACGGACACTCCACGCCACGCAGAGAGAAATGTGATGCAGTCAGTGGCAGATCCAGAGTGAGACAGAAACACTAGTGGTTCACGCTTGCGCACATACTGCTGGTTTGGCGCGCAGTGTTCTGAGTCGCTTATTTCCTATTTACTTGTTGGTGGACGCAATCCAGAATTACTGTCGGTTAAATTATAATCAGACCCTCTCAACCCCCCCCCCTCCTCTCTTTAAAAAAAAACTCTTCGGATCTGCACGATTCACACAAGTCACCCAAACTGACGTGAAAAAAGCGGGAGGCGCCGAAAAGCGCGCTGTTTGCACCCATGCTAATGCAACGTCACAGAGGGCAAACATTAAGATAGACAGTGCCGTAAGGATAGTGAGGTATGGGATTGTGATGAGAAAACAAATGACACCAGAGCTTAAAAATTAATGCAAACTCACACACATGTGCACATGCACACACAAGCAGGATGGATGGGCTACAGTTAATGCAAAGTCACAGCACATTTGCCAACGCCTTGGTGGACTCAAGTTAATCACAAGGGCATTCATTATCATTTTAAAATAATATAGTGCATTGCAAAACTTTTATTGGAGATAACACTGAATACAACCTACAGTATGAATATTATTATTATTAACTTTCGGTTTAAACTTTGGAAGTGTAATATCATAATATATAAAAATTGTATACAAATAAGATGCACATTAAATATAGATTTTAATGGCATTTTCCTACTGAAACTTTCAAATTTAAATTTAACCCATGTAAATTATGATGTTCAAAAGAGAGAGAGTCAAAAATCTTTTAGAAAAAGAAGTGATGAAACATATGCAAGCTAATGTAAATCAGTTACTGATCTGAAAAGATGCTCTCATTAGAGATAACCAGAAAATCAGGGGTGTGGTGTGGGTTTCAATTTTAACCTGAGCCCACCAAGGTGTCATGCTTCCAACAACAACACAAAACCTTTCTCGAGGCCGTCATCTTGAAGCACCGGAGCAGAAATCAGAAATCTACCCCTTCTGAAGAGGAAAAGCATGCAAGAAAGAAAGAAAATGACAGTAAAAGATAAGGGAAGGCAGACATAGCATGCAAAAACAAGACATGGTGTCTAGGTTAATGAGAATAACCCAGAAAAAGATGAAAAAATAAGGATGGCATTGTAAAAGTGAGTAAAGAGATGTCTAGTTTATGACCAGATGAAGAAGATTAAAGGAAGCAGTCACTGACATGAGGACGCTCTATTTGTTTCAAACACGTCAAACCTATTGTTCGCACAATCATTGGTTCCATACCCTGTAAGTGCAAATATGGCTTTTCTTATCAAAGGTCTATTCATCTTCCAAGCAGCAAAATTGAGAATGTGACAGGATCTCAATGCTGTGGTGACAAATGGTGGCAATCATTTGAAGTACTAGCAGAAAAGACTGCTTGTAGCCATTTAAAGTAAATACAGAATCTGTACAACACACTCATGTCTAAAAGGCCATCTGTGGCTGCAATACTGGACCAAAGTATTATATAATTACATACAGTGGCCCAAAAAGTATTTAAACGCTTTTGGAACACTTTATTTTCAGGCATTTTATAAAAACTCAGTTCCCCTCCAGATCAGACAGCTGTTCTGGCAAAATAACCACTGGTTTTCAAAAACTATCCTTGCTGAATAAAAGTAATAATTTCTTTAAAAGAAAAACTTTTTACTGTTCAAAATGTATTTGGTCTCAGCAATGTATAAATATAGTGCTATTTATTTTGAAAGAAAAAACGTTACTTTTATTCAGCAAGGATAGTTTTTAAACCGAAAAAAATAAAAAAATAAAAATGTATGTTACAAAAGATTTATATTTTAAATAAATAATAATTTAGAACTTCCTATTTATCAAACAATCCTGAAAATATATAGTTTCAACTGTGATTTTACAAATTTATTCTTGAGCACAAAATCAGCATATAATACTAATTTCTAATGTGACACTGAAGGGTGGAGTAATGGTGCTAAAAATTCAGCTTTTCATCACAGAAATAAATTCCATTTTAAAATATATTATAATACAAAAAACGCAGCATTGCAACATCTTTCAAAAATAAGTGTATATACATCATTGTTTATATACTGTATAAACATTTGATCAGTGATTCGAAACAAAGTTTTAGTTACCACAAAAGCTAAATAACATGCTAGTAACATAAAAAAAATATAATCAGACATCTACACTAAACCTGAGAAAGTAACTGTAGCAAGAGTTTGCTGCTTTAGAGCTTTCTGTTAGAATTGTTGAAAACGCCTTAAAGGGGTGGTTGAGTATGATTTCACCTTTCTAACTTTAGTTAGTGTAACTTGCTGTTTGAGCATACAGTAAACAACATCTGCAAAGTTACAACGCTCAAAGTTCAAAGCAAAGGAAGATATTTGCTTTTAAAGAAAAGGACTACACCAAACGGCTGGTAGGGACTACACGACATTCCTCCCGGGTTAGTGACATCAGCAAGCCTAAAATGTACATAAACCCTGTCCCCGGGAACACACAGTCCATGTTACATCTTGTGAAAAGGGCATTTTACCACCCCTTTAGAACGTGGTAAAGAGTGACCAGCACATTTTTCTAAATATCTCTTTTTGTGTTTCACAGAAAAAAGTCACAAAAACAGGAACATAATTTAACATAAATGACAGAATTAGCATTTTTGGTGGAACTATCTCTTTAACAAAACAAATGTCAGAACTAACAGTCAGTATCATTCCAGGCAGTGTTCAGAGTTAAAGAAAGCAGTCTGACCTGATGCCTGTGTGGCCTGTGAATGCAATGCAGAGAAAACGACGTTACTGCTCAGCATCTTTAATCACTGTCACGCTTTACAGGTTTAGGGCGGCAACAGCTTCAGCGTTACGCACCAATAATTTAATACTGGGCAGCAAAGCCGGGGGAGAACATGCATTTCAGAAGAGTGAATACAAATTTTTTTTTTTTAAAAGAGTGCCCTGTTATTTGTCAGGAAGAACCTCATCTCCACCAAACTCTAATATAGTCGAGGGGAATATTAGTGTGCCCAGATTTTCAGCGTGTCACCAGTTTGATCATGGTGAATGTGACTCCAGGGGAATCAAGTGAATGAAGGAGCTTTAAACACTGTTAGGTTGGGCTCTAATGATCCCGTACTCAACATCTTCAAGGAGTAACAGCCTAATTTTGTCTCTTGTGGCAATGAAGATTAATTTAATTGGGACACCAGGAAGCCAGACGGACTCAATACTCAAATAATAAGTGTTTTATCCTGGCATGTTGTCTGTTTAAAGGCATAGTTCACCCAAAAAATGAAAATTCCCTCATTATTTACTCACTCTCATGAAATTCAAATCCTATAAGACTTTCTTTCTCCTTCAAAACACAAAAGATAGTTTTGGTTCACACATGATTTATTAACGTTTGTTCTTGCGTGTCAATACTTTATTTTTTTAGTCCATATACAATGAGCGTCAATGGGATACAATGTTGTTTATCCCAATAACACTATTGACTGTAGTATCTTTTGTACCCCCTGTAGTAATACTACTACTACTACGACTACTACTACTACTAATAAAATATATTTACAAATTCTAGGTGTGTGTAATCCTATGCATTAGTCTCATTTTAGTCTCTGGACTCAGATATAGCATTTATTCCGAATGTGTTTCTTTTCAATGCTGCACACAGTAAACATGTCATGAATAATTCAGCAGCTCAGAATAATATCTGTATATGAGGGTCAAGCACTGGATCAGTCTGAGGGTGTAAGATTGCAACTTGTAACAGACACACAAATGCACATCTCCGTCATTTTAACAGTTAATCATAAAGCAGAGTATGGAATTCCTCCTCAAAATCCCATTGAGAAAATTACAGGGATGGCACTGTATACATTAGAAAACTGAAGATAGCACTCGGTTATTGTCGTCCAATGCCAGTATGGTTGCCATGAGCAATGCTACGAACATAAGAGGGTTTAAAGTGGGTTTGACTCTGAAGAAGACGCATGGGCGTCGAAACGTTAGTCGTTTTGTACTAATAAAAATCATTTAAAACGTTGTGTGCTCCGGTCCTGCTCCTTGGTCCTAGCTAGACCTCGGGTCTCCTTGGTTGATAAGTAGGTTCCCTTCCAATAAAAAAAGTGTTTTCCTTCAAATAAATGTGGTAATGTTCAAAGCTGGGTTCATACAAGTGTCATTAGAATAAACGGACAGAAAGTAGAGCAGAAATTCATTATAAACCCATTGAACTCTTAATTTTAAATCATTTACAGTTGGAGTTTTACCATCCAGTGGTTCATGGTTCACCACATTATGAAGTATTCAAAGTAGCCTATATTACTTGTTGAATTATTGACAAACAAACGGCTAAATGCTATGGTGACTGAAGGGTGTTTTGATGATCCTGTCATTCTCTGAGAACAGACACGGGTGGTTCTGCTAGCTAACCCATACATATTCTGTGTTGTTTTTTGGTGGTAGCTCAGGGGTGCAAGACTATCCTCACTAAAAAACTGACAAAAATCAGCTAGTCCCAAAGCTATAAGAACACATATGGAGTGACAAGGCTGGCGATGATATATCTTATTCATAGGGTTTCTACTGGGCTACATACGCTAGCTAGTCTTTGAAGCAAGCGTTCAATGATGTGCCAAGCATAGACTTGAGCTCTGAAAGCTTCTGGGTATCTAAAAAGAAATCAAGAATGGGAAGCATTAATATATGGTCATAAATTTTGCAATGCGACAGGACGGAGGCAAATAAAAGGGTTGCCTTGATTGCAACAGTTGTCAGCCGGTTAGCGGCTCCGCTTTACCGTGAACTGCCAGCTCTTCTGAATATGCAAATAACTAACAGTGTTATTGACGAATCCCTCTTGTAATAATTGTTGGCTTCAGGATTTGATGGATTGTTTTATCTGTGAATGTCTATTTTTCAGGGACAGGGAAAATTGTAGACGCCAGTGGTGTGACATTAGCTGCTACTGTTGAAGATTATTTGAAAGCAGGTGATGGGATTTTTTATTCAACAATAGGTCAGATCAAGAGGGTATTGAAAGGTGATCAGGACCCAAACTAGTTACGATTTTAGAAGTCAAAATGTGTGCACAATGCCTTCTTTTTTTTAAGCATGTCAGGCTTGTATTCCTCATGCTGAGAGAAGCTTGACAGCTATGCTTTGCCAATTTTTAACATTTCAAACAAACCAAACAATTTTGGTTGGTACAGTATCTCTGAATGATGTTGCTGAACAATAAGCTTTTCTTTTGTAACATTTCAAGTAAGAGCAAAGCACGCTGGGTAAACAGTATTGCAACAATATCTTTGTGTGAGGGAAAAATGTTAATGTAAGTTATTGACTGGAAGAGATTGGAGTCGGAGTCTTGCTTGCTTGGACATTGGTCTTTTTTGGACAATGAATAGACTCAAAATATGGGTGTAGAAAGGCAGAGAGAGAGTTTGTAACCACAACTGCATACATGCATTTAAAAAAAAAAGTCCTGCAGACTCCCAGTCCAACACAGTGTCTCTTTTACTTTTTTATCCAAAAAACTCCCACACTGGCAAGCTAACTTCTAGTTAGTAGTACGGTAGTACGTACAAACTGTGTGGTTGTTGTCCATTTTATGATGGTTAGCAATCAGCGTTTAAGGTGCAATACTGCCACTTACTATGTCAATCAGATGGTAACTAACACTGGATTATTTACAATGTTATTAACATTAACTTATTTCTTTCTTTCTTTCTTTCTTTCTTTTTTATATTTCAAGATATTAATTTTTCAGCATGGTAATAGTCACTACCGATATATAATCCGATACCTCTAGTCTGTTTACTGATAAACTTCAAATCTCATTTGCACATGCACATCAAGACAAGTTGCACCAGGTTTAATATCCATAGTTCTTGTGTGCCTCATATCCAACTGCGATTGCATTACACAAAAGAAAGTTAGTCATACATGTTTCGAACAACATGAAAGTGAGTAGCCTAAATGATGGCAGTATTGAATTCTGGGAGAACTGTCCGTTTAAAATGATCAAGAGTTTCAACTCAAGTTTCAGTTGCTGAAGCACTGGCATTAATGAGTAGAATAGAATGAATATTACTTAGTGAGCAACCAAGAACTTAGCAAGTCTGCGACTAATTTGCCCCCCGTGCTTCTCTGACGAGCCCAAACATTCAGACAGCAGGTCTTCCGTCGATGTTCATTAGCGCAGTCACAACTGATCCCAGAAACCACACGGATAACTGCGCTACTTTTAATAAACATGAGCGCAACCTACAGACATTTGATTGCTTTCAGGAACCATCACTGAAAGCCTCACAGCTGCGGTTTTTACTTAATGTAAGTGCGACACTTTCCTCACGTCCCCTTGATCACAGCACAAAAGCCCCTTGCATTAAAAAGCTGCACCTGAGTCACCCTCTACTCTTCTATGAGTCATTTAAAAGTGACAAAAGACTCTTGAGTGCTTGGATGGAGGGGTCCTCTTTTTCCAAGTGCTAACAATGTGTGCATTTTCAGAGGGGTGAAAAACACTTGAGCTTCATGCGCACTCTTCTCATAGGGCCGCTGAGGTCAGCTCTATTCAACCCAATCCTGCTGGAAGGAGATAATAATCAGACCTGCGTTCAGCATCCGGGATCCTCTTGGGACGTTCTGTCCTTACCAACAATCCATCTTTCCTCTCAATCGAGTTCAGGTGCTATTTTTCCATCGCTATAGCTGGTGCAGGAAGTGTGGACACTGTCAAACTAGTCCATTACTGAAGGTGGCGGGTGGCAGAGCGAGAGACACCGCGGTGGGACTGTGATAGAGCAGTTCGCCTTGATGGCGGAATACTTTTCATAAGGTTTTACTTCTATTATCCGATTAATGCCGTTGGGGTGTTCAATAGCAATTGCTCAGAAATCCACAGCAGAGGTAACCGTCTACTTCCAGGTTTTCCCCCGACACAAAACATTGAGAAATCTGACAGGTCTGGATTGTTGCATTTCGGAAGCTCTGAAAAATGTAATATAATCTAGTGTAGTCTTGCCTGCAATTTGCTGATGTTAGTCGTCCCCTGTGCCCTGTTATGCAGCTTTTTAGCGGATGCTAGTCCTCTCCACTCCTCATGTATTTTCATCAGTGACCTAGAGAGCTTATCTAATAATTTCAGCAACAAACCACAGATAACAGCCAGCTGAATCCATCAATACTGCAGGAAAATCGCCAGCGTGACCCTGTGCAGTTTGCAGAGCCTTTCCTTCGACGCATCAATAGTCAAAGCGTAGTGCTTTTACTAACCAAATGTGACGCAACGCCACGACATACGATAAAAGGTATCTTTTCTATGCTCATTTTTGTCCTAACAACACAAAGTATTACAATGATAATCTCAGGAAATGTTTAAGTGCTTCATTTAATGTTATAAGCATCTAATGGGAGTTTGAATTACGGGTGCTCTAATCGATCGAGCACCGATCGCTATCGGCCGATAATAGCTTTATATAGTTTGATCGGTGGTCTGTATAAAGGCCATTCAGATGACGCAAAACTCGCCTGACAATCTATGTGCAGCTAAAATTGCTTCACTACATTTACAGTTTGGCATGTTCTAACAGGTATCTGAAAAGGGCTCAATACATGTCCAACGTTTTTGCGGAGACGTTGCAACAAAAGCGAATCTACAGCAATGACAGATTTCAGCAATTTTTGTGCATTTCTTTTCTTCACAGCAGTGCGCTTTGGTTGCTCCCTCAAAGCCCAAACTTAAAGTCCAAATCAGCTAGATCAGGGATTGTCGTAAAATATAGTTTACTGTTGTTAAAGTGGCTTTCTGTGCACGGACTCAGAGACGGAGTGGAACACGGACAAGCAAAGTGAACTTTGAGCTTTGTATTCACACCTAAATGGTAAGAGAACATAAACACAGTTGGGAAATAAGTTGCATGTGTAACAGTATATCGGCACATTCTGTCTGTTTCATTAATGTTAATCAAACAAAAAAGACAAAGAAAAAAAATCACTCACTGGTCTTTAGTAGATTTAGTAGGATTTATCTATATTTAATTTATACAGGGAAGACAATGCAGTGTTGTTTTTCATTTGATTACTTTCTGTTGATACTGGTCTGTTTTTTTTATTATTAATTAAAAAAAAAAAAATCACTGGAATACTATATTTGTTAAGCTCTAATATGTTCCTAATCCCCTCTAAGAGAAGGAATGGAATATGTTGCTTGATATGATACTTTCTCATTCCTTAATATTTTTATATTTAAAATACATTGTTGTTGACAATAGTTTGCCCATTATTTATTTCGGTGAATAATACTGCTTACAGTGATCGGTAATCCGTGAATCCTGATCGGAGCACCAATCAGTTTGAATATCATTTTGTGTGTTTGTCTTCTGTCTGCCAGACCATAGTCATGTGGTATAAACATGCAGGGGAAAAAATATTTTACATATTATAGAGAGGACCCCTGAAGATCATCATGACTGTGTGTCAAGGTCAATAACAGAAACAATGCATGGTCATGTGCACCAGCCAAGCTACTGCCATTGAGATGAGCGGGAATGCTAACGGATAGCTCCATCTATTATAGATCTCCCTCTGAACACCAACGTCCCACACTGGGAAACAGAATTCCAAACAACATATACAAGTAGTGTTTTCAGAGAGGACAACTGAATTTCACACAGAGCTGAGCAGACATGGTCAAATAAATGTCATCCAGGTCAGCCTGAGCTAATTCGGATTTTTTAAATTGTCTGATCGAGGTCAGTCTGGCTGTAGTCATCCATATTGGGCAGGGGCAATATAAGCGGGAGCTCAGCACGAGAGTGATGAAATGTGCTGGGAGCGCCATGGGCATTTAAAACGTCTTCAGCACAGAAGTTTATTGATTTCTGTGGAATCGTTTGGCTGAATGTCAGGCCATCCTGAGGCAATGCCATTAACCGCGAGCTGCCACAGGGAAGCAACAGCCTTCAATTTGCATCCTAATCTCCCACACCCTGCGTGTTCAGATGAAATCTCTGGAAGTGTTTGGGTGGATGTAAAGTCTGTGTTGTTAAGAAAAAAAAAACGATTTAGGGGGAAAGGTCGGAATGGCGATTTTAAAGAAAAGAACCTGTTGGAAATATGATGGAATTCAACAACTAGCACATAAATATTACCCAGCTGCACAAGTTTAGCAGCCAAATCCATTTATTTAGAGCACACCGTCAGGGCTCAACTGAATCTGGAGGGGTCAAAGGTCAGCTCCCAGTTCAGCTCCATGGCTTCTTTACTTACAGGCTAGAAAGAAACACGGCGGTCCAACAACAAAGCTAATTATCACCCGGACAGCAGCATGCTTCTATTTTAAATATTAACAGCTTCTTTTCTGCATCACACTGCTTTAATGAACAAATAAAGCTGAAATATGTCCTGTATCAGCACAGCTTTTACAAGTCAGCTTGGACCTTACGGACAATCGAGCCCATAAAAAAAGAAATGGCCAGAGCTCACTTAATTGAACGTGGCAAGGCATTATTATTTACACATTTGAAAGTCCACAGCACAGGAATGAAAAAGTGCTTTAGACAAGAACTGGAGTGGTGTGATGGTGTTTTATGCCGCATAGTTACTCCCGCATTAATGGTGCGCATCTCTCATCTCAAAAAGCGATGGTGTATGAAATCGTCCGTATGTAGCCTTCATTGCCTGAAGATTGCTGATGCAAGTTGCCCCCTGTGCAGCTTTTTAACAGACATTGGCCTTGAATACTCACACCACTGACCTAAAGAGCTACTGTATACCCTCACAACAACCCCACCCTACAGTATGTAGGACCCTTTTACGGGATTATTTTGAGGTTACATTTGTTTTAAACCGGGCACAGAAGTCTATGAACTGCAAATGCACCATGTGTTTACACAGAGGCAGCATAAATGTTCACGAATTACACAGACTCACAATCATAGGAATCATTGAGTCACGTGAGCTGTCGTAACTTAGCCGTGTAAAGACGTTGTTAGAGTCTTTGACAGGGTCAGCTGCTTTCCTGTGATGCAGTTAAAATTTAAGAACATGGAATAATAATAAAAAAATCTCGAGTTAATGATTTAACAACATAATTGATACAAAATTTGAAGTTACTTTCAAAAGGAGATTTGCTCTATTTTGATCGCTACCGTATACATCACAGTTTATATCCGAAGTATACATTTTTATCCCAGATAATTTGATAATTTACGATAATCTGAATTACTGTAAGACAGAAATAATGATACTGTGTGGTTGAAAATACTTTGTGAAGCTGTTTTATACTGTACATGACAACTGCTCTCACTGGGTCAGCGGCAGCATCAACACAATATTTGAATATTCGCTGTGAAAGCTTTAATAGACACGGCTGAATCGTTGTCATTTCGGAATAAGATCGCGTTGGTGTTAGAATCGAGATTGCGTTTTAATTATTAATCGTGCCTATCTAGTGCTAACCTGCTGTAAACTTGTAATTCATCAAATGTGCACTTTCTAAATGACAGAAATCCAAAAAGATTAAGAAAAAAAATACTCATAAATGGAAAAATAATCAGCATGGCAAAATGAGAGGAATAATTCAAACAGCAGATCATTCAACAAATAACAAAATAACATTACGTTAGGGCTGTAACCGATTAATCACATCCAAAATGAAAGTTTGTTTACATAATATATGTGTGTCTATTGTGTATAATTATTGTGTATATATAAATACACACACATGCATGTATATATTTGAGAAATATTTGCGTTTATATACTGCATATATATTTTTATATAATTTATATTATATATAAATAGAACTATTTTATATATAAATAACACATTTTTCTAAAATATATACATGCATGTGTGTGTATTTACAGCCCTACATTACGGTCTAAAAGTCAACACTTATCTATGATGTCGAAGTGAAACAAAGATTGGGCCCCATATTATTATTATTTATAATCTATACTATTGTAGTTGTTTCAATGTTTCTAATTTTCATTTAGTTAATTTTTTCAGTTAATATTTATATTTTCATTTATTTAAATTGCTTTATTTAAATTTTTATATGGAGTTAACAATTACAACCCTGGCCTCATCTCATGGTTCATGGAGGTCCCGAAAAATTGTGGTACGCCATTGCGTCTTAGAAACACACCACTGAAACCAGACAGCCAAACCTATCAACAGTACAGAACAATCCCCGGTATGATGATTCAGATTTGTATAATTTAATAATGAATGATCAATTAATATGCAGTGCTTTAAAGTTTAAACTGTTCAATAAATACCACTTGTTGGTTAAAATTAAATACAGCAATGCTAAAAAAGACATACTGGTAGGAAAGACTTGGCTAAGAATGAAAATACCCCAATGTACATGATCCAAATAAATTTCTTGACTTGGCTATAAAACCCACTGCTAAGATATGAGACATACTGAGAACTGTTTAGCTTTTTGTTGAAGTATTGCTTCCATTTCTGCCTGTCCCACCCTGAGCGATAATTCCAAGAATTAAAGGCCAACAGAGAAGTTTATGAGAGCTCTTCGACTATTCAAAGAAAGAAAGCCAATGGGAGATCTAAAATGTTCATGTTCATCACGCTTGGTCTTGCAAGGATGTTACTCCCGCCACTGCAGCTGCATCATGGGTAAAACAAGGAGGTAATAAAGAGTGAAAACTAAGGACACTGAAAAGAGAGCAAAGATCATTCACACTCTTCAGTCTCTCGCCCAAATGAGCTCATTTGACCCCTTAAAAATAAACAAGGCCACATATCATTTTATCACAGCATTTTAAATAATGAAGGCCATTTGTCAGCTTGCATATTGATTTTATAAAGGACACATCTGAATGGTGTCCTACTGTAACTACTAATGGTTCCCTTCAGAGTCCTACATATGAGCCCATTCTCTGTTGTGAGAGTGGGGTACGTATAATATTACATAACATTGTATAACATCATATAATTCTGTACAGTAGGATGTGTTCATTTTAAAGAAAACTAATTTGTTGTATCTCTCTACACTGAAAGCCAAATAATGCACAAAGTGACAGAGATGTGTGTGATTTGAGTCATTTATAATGTTGCACCGGGTTACACATGAACTACATGTTCAGCCAGTCACCTAGTATCCTATTATTACCATTTACATTTATTTTAACAACAACTCAAATAATTTTTCGAAGTTGTAAATAAACAAAGATTATTGGAGTATGTTTTACAAACAAAATACTATTTTAGTCTTTCTGCTTCAAAACTTTGTGTTTAAATCAATGTTACCAGCCACTCATTTTGACATCGATACCATGGGGAAAAAACTGGCATATCAATATTTTTAATATTACCTCATAATTTGGCAGCAGGTATATTAGGCTGCTGTCACTTTAAGACCTGATGCATGGATGTTCTTTTGTTGAACTGTTTACGTAAAGCTGACTGTGTTTACGTGAATACTCATCAAGACCAGCATTTTGACATTATTGTGTGTATTTAAGTGAAATAAGCAGTGAAAAAGAACTCAACTTAGTACTGAGAGGTGTTGTGCGCGAGCACTTTGGGTGTAATTAGTTCGAAAATAAGTCAAATGATACGCAATACGCACAATACACCCAACAATATTCACCTGTAAGCATCCGGAGCAAATTAAACGAGTGAGTGAGGGGAGGCGGGTTTGTGTGTCAACTCGCTGTCGGAGAGATGAGTGCGAGAAAGAGCAGCTGGTATCGTGTATTCTGCGGAAAACGAGTATTGGAAGCATTTTTGATATTTCAGAGTCTATGTATCGAGAAATCAATATTTTTGACAACACATTGCACTTAGTTTATTATTTCTGATGCCTTTTAAAAAGACTACAATTGAAAAATGTATATACTGTATATATAAAATTCAACCTTCAAAGTGGCAAGTGTGTTACACGCCGCTTTTGAAATTGGCGGGTGTTCATGTCAAGCCGTGTTAGCAACCATTTTTCACTGCATTGTCTTATTGATAAGGTATACAAGCGATGCTGCCTTAGAATTTGGTTGAAACACTGTAGTGTACACTGTGTTGTAAGGCAGCATAATTTTGCTGCATACTGCCAGAAGAGTATTTGCTTTGTGAATGCTCCTATAATATCTAAAAATGTTGTCTAGGTAGGCAGCTCACTGCAGTTTGGAACAGAGCCAACATGAGCAAGAAACAAAAAGCAAAACTGAGGGGGGGAAATGGCAAAAGAAAGAGCTTACATATACAAAATGAAGCATAAATCAGGGGACATTGGGATCAGAAAGTGAGACAGAGAGAAATATGTTTTTTGTTAGAGTATAAACAGAGATTTTACGTATTGATTTGATTCTGATTCACAAGCTTTTGATTCGATTCCAATTTGATTTGATTGGATATACATCAGGTATAGCATATGATAACAATATATGAAAACAATCTCTCAACTAATGATTTTAACTCTAAAGCTACATAATGTGAAGCTGCACTGATGCCAACTTTGACTATTCTTGCCCTCTTGTTTGCATTCATCAAGTAAGAATATGTATTATATATCTATACACACACAGCCTATATATATACACACACAGCCTAAGAAACACATCTGATCAAAGCATTGAGGACATAACCCTAAATTACCCAAATTATACAGGTCTTCCTTAAGACCAACTTCTTGTTTCGACAACCCACTGAGCATGATTATGACAATATGTGGATCTGCGCATCCGACACACGCACACAGAGGGTCCCCGTGCTTTCGAAAGCTCACTCATCCTTTTAATCGGTGTGGAATCCATCAAAGTGGGTCAAACTCCCTCCCATCTGCCCCACTGAGATTTTAATGCACAAGGCCTGATTAAAACACATACATACACACAGAGGAAAATAGGCCACACTTTGCTGCTGGATTCAGGAATCTCCAGCATGGATTTTCATGAAGGACGTTTGCGAACAATTACACTGGGTGCCACGCCGATGAATGAAAGTTCAAGTGGTACAATTCCCAAAAGGCTGTTTGCTTGATCACTGTAAACAAAATGCCTTTGTTCTGTTCTTGACTGGTAATGCTTCAATACAGCAACCAGCACAGCTGTGTGTTTGTGTGTACAATCACCCAGGATATGACCTTGTAGACGGTATAAGGAGGAGGACACGGACCAATCGATGGAAATCATAATGCTCAATATGAATGCTGTGAATGGAAGTCCTGTCTTTCATTACGTGGACTAGCTTGTTTTTTCTTGTGTAATTTGAGTTAAAGGTGCACACAAATATTTATTTAGGCCTAATTTTAAGATTTATGTATTTGTGTAATTGCATATAACATTTCTATCCATTTGGATTACACAGTTTTAATTATATTTGTCAGTATACATAAATTAAAAAGGTCATTTCTTTATTTAAATAATCATATTTTTAAAATGCATTAATTCACATTGGTTATAATCAACATAAATCTATTCATTGTGAAAAAAAAATGTATTCAGTTGCACAGTAATATGCACAGCTTAGCATAAAATGAATGAGGTTGGATTTATCAATAAACATACAAGTCTTGTTATTAACACATTCAGTTTATTAGTACTATTACAGAAATCGTACCATTTGTTTTGATGTATGACTGACAAATATTCCTCACATTAAATGTACTTTTATGATAAACTGTGCAATCCAACTGGCTGGAAATGTTATATGCAATTCAAATACATAAATCTTAAATTTAAGGAAAAAAAATATATATATTTTTGAGTGTACTATTGATTTTATTTTATTTCTGATTTGATAAAAGACAGTCTTTGCAGATTTCAGTCTATTCATATTGATAAAGAGGAGCTATAACTGGCTTACCTAAAATTACCTTTGAACACTGTCACAATTATTGCATTTTCTATCAAATACCCCTGTAAAAAATGTAATTTCTGTTTCTTTTGTAAACTGGCAAATACAAAGCAGCTAAGCACAAATGAGCTATTTTGGGTGGTGTCGCAGCACTAGTCATAATATAATTGTGCTTATTAGTTCAAAGAATAGCACAGTCGCGTCAAAGTCACGAGTCGTGCCCCGCTGGTCTTATCCATATGCACATCTGCTGTGGGGAATCGCCGGCGTAATCCCACATGGGTGTAAATGAGAGAGAAAGAGAGAGGGGGCATCCTTAAGGCGGTGGTGTTGACTTGAGGCAGTGCTCCTGTGGATACGACTCTGGCACTGAAAGACTATGGCCCTGCTCCAACACCTAGTGGGCTGTCTAACTGAAATTGAACCTTAAAAGTGACTGATCTGAAGTGCTCTTTACACGGACCAACTCTATTCATGGTCATTCACGAGCAGCATCACACAAATAGTGTTCCTCCCTATCACATGACAGACTCGACAGCTGATTCCAATACAGTGCGGTATTAGCATGTTGCTAAGCTAGATATCATGATTAAAAAGATGATGCATTGCACACAAATATAATATAATTGAAACAAACAAAGAAACTAACAAACAAAGAATTGTATGTTTTTAATTTAAAAGTTTAGGTGAAATAAAATAAAAGGTCACACTTTAGATTAGGGCCCAATTCTCACTATTAACTATGACTTGAGCCTCAATAAACTCCTAATGATAGTTGTTAAGTTTAGGTATTGGGTAGGATTAAAGGATAATAGGATAATATAGAATATAGCCATTCATATGCAGAAATAGCCATTATTATAGCACATATGTGCTTTATAAGTAATAAGCATGCTAATACGAAACTAGTTAATAGTGAGAAATGGACCCTAAACTAAATGTTACCAAATCAAATTATTAAAAGAAATACAGTTTTAGTGGTTCAACAGTATGGATTTTTTCTACTTGCCCACTTAGGTTAGTGATTTGAACTTATTATGAATTAATTATGAATGTAAAGCAGAATTTTTTATCAAATCACAGATCACTTACCCAATGTCTATGTCTGAATGGCATAAAAATGCACGTACAATAAAAAAAAAAAAAAAAAAAACTGATCCAAAACTGTCTACTACCTTAAGGCAAGTGTGCACACCTGATGAGTGGGGGTCAGCTACATTTCAAACAAGTTTCATTGCAATCTGGGACTGCTTGTCGCAAACGATCTCGCCGACTTAAAGTCAAGAAGTATGAGTGTTGTATTGTGTGCTTGGCTTTTAAAGGCAGCATCATTTAGCAGACAACCCTTTGGAACAGCCTTCACATCATTAACAGGCCTACAAATGTTGCCCAGCTCAATAGGGTTTGGATCATGCCTCAGTAAACCTGAGGCATCTCAAATGACCAATTAAACTAGCAAACCTATTCTACCTGCTCATTCTGCCAGTGCATGGGCACAATTCACGTGACAGCACAGATGTACAGTACATAGCTGACTATTTACTGTGACCACACTTGTACGATCTGATGCCAGCATCACACCTGAACTGCTACACACGTGCTTATCGGCCTCTTCACACTGCATGCGATGACGAGCTGAGTGCCATCTCTAACACAGCACTGTGCTGATGCACAGCTATACCCCAATCCACTTCCCCCTCGACTCCCCCCACGCTAATCGATGCAGAGCCCAAAACTGCTGGCCGAAACAAAACCAAAAGTTGAGCTTTTAATGAAGAGGCGCGGCCCTGTCATCTGTTTTTCCTGACACTTGGATGGAGCAGCATTGGAGCGTGTCTGCTCAAAGATAGAGAGGAGAGTGAGAGAGAAAGTGTTTAATTGCTTTGACCAAATGCTCAGGGGGAAGAGGAGGGAAAAACTTAGATAGAGGGACCAAAACTTGCCTAGAATGGTGTTACTGTTTACTATTATACATATATATGTTTTGGAACAGTATTTCATTTGTTTTGTAAAGAAATTAATACGCAAGGATGCATTACAATTATTAATGTTACAATCGCTCAATGTTAAAATAGTTAATATTTCAATACAAATCATATTTTAAAAGTAACACTTTAAGTGCAATTAAATATAAAACAAAGAATTTTTTTTATGCTTTTCCAGTCAGTCAGTAGTTCAGATTTTAACCACGCTGACAATATTAAACTGGACCCAATTAAAATGTGTATGAATAAGAAGAATGATAACCGTTTCTTTAGCAGCAAATCATTATGATTTCTGAAGGATCATGTGACACAGAAGACTAGGGTAATGATGCTGAAAATTCAGCTTTGCATCATAGGAATAAAATACACTTTAAATATATTAAATAGAAAACAAGTTTAATATAAAACTGTTTTAAATTGTTATACCATTTTACAATTTTGTATTAAAATATTTGTACTATATTTCAATCAAATGAATGGTGAGCAGTCTTGGTGAACATAAAATACTCATTACCAAACCCAAACGTTATATCTGGTATTTAGACAATATGCAATAGGTGGTGTTTTAAAGATCATACTGTACATGTACACACAGTACACACCTTAAAAGTAGAAAATAAATACTATATTTCACTGGTATTATAAAAAATATCTTTTGGTATTTCTTACTGAGCTACAGTAACAAGTCAAATCACTTGAATGTTACATTCATCCATGTGAAGAGATATCCCTTCAGCCACCACAATGTAGAGTCTTTGACCTAAAGTTGTGCACTTTATTTGTGCTTTAATTATGTTTAGCATGATCCCATTGTGTTTTTAAGCATCTTGCTACGTCAGAGGTGCATTTTCAAAGCAGCTTGTCAAGAAAAAACGCGTCCTTCCTGAACCAGAACCTTTAAACTGCTCTGGACTTCCTGATTTTCTGTTTGTAGCATCCGGCACAATCAAACCCGAGCCATTGAATCTCCATATTTACCTCTCTGTTATGATGCAACAAAAGCATTTTGTCTTTGCCCTGACCTTTGGTTGAATAGAGCGTTTAATTGAATACATCATTGTACTGAATGGAACAGCAGTGATGGGTGGACTGAATCAGGCCTTTGCTTTGTGACGTAATTTGTCATTTGTATTTACCAAAGTGCCACCTGTGGTCGAGAACAATCTACCTTGATGTCAAATGCTGATCTGACACCAATGTAAGAGGTTACAGCTAGAGCGCAAACATTGATGGCACAAAATATCTCAGGTAAGCAGTATTAATGATGCCTTCAATTTCCACTTGGAAATTATTACGAGGAACTATTCCTTTAAATGGCAAATCTAGACTGCCATCGACAATAAACGAATTGAACTGACACTTTCTCGAAGTAGTAGCAGCCGTTATTGAACATTTGTCATTTAAATCGTTTAATTAATATAATATGCATATCATCCTCACTGCAGAAATACGTGATTGGAAGGGCTTTTCCACTCTAATCAGGTTTGATTGAACAAGGTTACATCACCACGAACCCTGGCAGCGAGATCCCTGCAGACAAAAGGACAGAGCACAGAATCATGGGTAACCAAAGTCCATGTGCTGGAAACGGGGAGATAAATGTGCGTGGAAGGTGATGGCTTCAAACAAGTTGAGTAAGTCAGGACAATGCAAATGCATTAGAAGTCTTTGAGAAGTCTAATCGAGACAATGGAAGTCGTACTTAAGATGGATGCAATTGCCATCAAAAGCCTCATAGAGCCGTATGCGGATGACCGTCCTTTTGTAACCAAGCAACAAAAAGCACTATTTCTCCTTTACATAGGCTACATAATAAAACAATTAACTCAAGACTAAGTCTAACCCTTATTCATGTCTGAATTTAAAAGGAAAAATCAGTCATTATTTACTCAACCTCAAATGTCAATTTAGGCTCATTCATCCTCAAGCATTGTTCACTTAAATGACAAAGGTTCTTATGAAACCTCTCACAACTACTTCACCGATATAGGCACCAATGCAAAGCTTCTAGTCTGGATTTGGTTTAGTATTCTGGGCTGGACTGAGCTCTGTGTGAATGGCTAAGAAGGGTCAAGCCATTAGTGCGATTAAACCTACACCCTCTCTCTCTCTCTCTCTCTCTCTCTCTCTCTCTATCCATCACAATCTCTCTCCATCCATCTCTTTAATAGTTTTCTGACATGTCTCAGTCTCACCACATCATTTCTCATCACCTTCTCATTACTTAGCCTTCAGCGGGACAATTGCAATACACTCCTTGAACGGACAGTCCTCCTGGAGCAACCCGGTGCCGAGTGCCTTTGTCTGATGACAATTACGCACTTGAACGAGGAAGGATCAGTTTGTGGGTCACCTGTACAGTACGTCAACGCAAAATTCACAACCTAGTTGCTAAAAGGTAAAATATTCACATATTCTACACATTTGGTTTAGCATGACCATTTTCCATCATTCTCTCTGAAACCATAATCCATGTCACAACCAGATATATATATATATATATATATATATATATATATATATATATATATATATATACACACTGATGAGCCAAAACATAATGACCAGTCACATGTAAAGGGAATATTGTAGATCATCTCTTAACAAGGCCACATATTAATGTCTGGATAGATTAGATGGTGAGCAAAACAATCAGTTCTCATAATCAACATGTTGGATGTAGAAGAAATGGGCTGGAATAAAGACCTGAGCGACTTTGACAAGGGCCAAATTGACTGGGTCAGAGTATCTCTGATCACTGAAGCGGCAAGGCTTGTGGGTTGTTTCAGGTCAGCAATTGTGAGGATTACCAACAGTGGTCCGAGGAGGGACAAACCATCGATAGGGTGTTGGACACCCAAGGCTCATTGATGCACGAGGGCAATGAAGGCTATCCTGTCTGGTCCGAGCCAACAGAAGGTCTACTGTGGCAGAAGTCACAAAAATTGTAATGATGGTTGCGGGAGGAATGTGTCACAACACACTGTCCATCACACTATGCTGCGTAACTGCCACCAATCAAAGACTGCCTATGATGACCACTGTCCACCATCGCCTAACATGGAAACGTATGGTCTCTTCAATTCAATTCATATTGCTTTATTGGCGTGACATACTTGGGTACATATTGCCAAAGCATTGAATTTAAAAAAAGAACATACATAAAATACATTAATATATATATATATATTTATGTATACAGTTCACATATTAATAGTACACTAATGTGGATGAGTTCACTCAGTACCTCTTAGTTTGCTGATATCATCACTGCCTTTGTTATCATGGCCTCCCATTACAGGAATCAATATCTAAAGACACTGTCCTCATTCCAAAGCATGAGATTTGGGTCACAGCTGAGCAGTGCATGCAATTCAGCACATCAAGACAATATACCACTGGTGCATATCAATTAAAAGAGACTGACAGTTTAGACTGGGGCAAGTTGTCACATGGGGATAATGCACGCTGCCACACTGCACACATTCTTCAGGAATGGTTTGAGGAACATGATGAAGAGTTATATATATATATATAAATACAAAATAAATTGTAAATACTATAACATTTTAATAATTATATTGCATATAGTTGAACTAATATGGATAAAAGAGACTGTTAAACAAAAAAAAAGGAAATTTATTTAATTAATTACAAAAATATCATATTAATCATTTATTAAACATTATACTACGGTAATCATTATATATTTTTTTTTAAATAACTGCCATGCTGCTCACATTTGTAATTATATAACAGCGAGCACCCCCGATTAAATAAACCAAAGACCCCCAACAACCTCTCATTTTCCCATTAATCCCAAAGGATAAGCCAGGAAGCCACCCTTCACTGGCTTTTATTATTTGTGCCTGGATAAAAGCTGCACTGGCTATGAGGGGAGAGGCCAAGGTAATGAAATTATTCTCACCGCACTTTATGACATAGCACCAGATGCCGAGGGCTACACATTTTGTATATTTTTATGGTAAGAGCTGTCTTACCTAAAGAATACAACCTGTAATCCATTTATACTTTGAATTGAATGCAGGATCAATGAGATAAACCCCTATTCGTTTAAACTCAAATTTCACATATACAGTAGACAGGTGTGCGCTAATATCTATCAGTCTATCGCTGATGCTATATTTGTTCCTTGCTTCATGCAAACACCATTAACAAATCAAGTTTTGTGCTCAACTAACCCTACATACCTACACACACACACCAACCCACAGACATACACACAGCTTTGGAGAATGCACACACAGCAGCCAACAGCACTGAAGATGCTTCACTACGCCAACACTAATATTGACTCTCCACAGTGTTTAGTCTGGAGAGGGACGCAGAATAAATACTAAAAAATATAATCTGTACAACATAACAGAGTGCTAGAAACTCTTTGAGTTTGACATGTAATAATATGGGTGAAAAACACAGAGGAAGAAAAAGCAAGCGACAAAGAATATCATTACTCTTTAATGATACCTTATTGTGTTGTATTGTTATATGTGTATTTGTATAACTGGGCCGCCTATCTTGGCCAGGACACTCCTGTAAAAGAGATTTTAATATCAGTGAGGTTCTCTCCTGGTTAAATAAAAGTTAAAAAAAGAAGAGAAAAAGAAAAGAGAAGAAGTCACGAAAAGCAGGAGAAAACAAAGCTAAATGCTAATAATTTCATTCAACTAACCATATAGCCTAATTGTGTGTAGCTAGGATAACAATCACTCCTCATGCCATGTGTTACTGACCGCAAAAGCTGTCCAATCAAACTCAAAATCCTCTATCACTTGGTAGAAGGTAGTCAAAATAAACAGATAACAATATGGACAAAAGCATGTGTAAAAACAAAAAGCATCGAACTACATTAATGCAGGTGCGCTAGGGGTGGGAATACCTCACGATACTATACGATACTGATAATATCACGATACAGCAATCCTGTGATAATCAATATATTGCTAGACAATCGCATCACGACATCTGTCTGACTATGAAAACAAAATGCTCATGAATAGGTTAAGTGCAGGTTTTCTCTCTTAAGTCCAAACTGTTTGAAAACAGCACAACAGTTTTTTCAGTCTGTAAAATTAAATTGAACATTTTAAGTCAATTAAATATTTTCACTGAGATCAGGGTGATGGAGTTGCAAGTGGCTTTGCATGTTTGTGGTATTACCCGTGCACTTTACTTTTCCCCAGGCAGTTCTTGTATATCGTGTACTCTTTGTCGGTTTAGTTTGTCCCATCAATGGTATGAAAGCCGAAGTCGGTCCAGACTTTGGACATAAACGTGACAGGGGCATCCATTATTTTACTCACAGAGCTGTCCCCCATCCCGTTAAAAAACTCTTTTTCTTAGGCTAGTTAACTTATGTTTACGTTTCCCTCATTCATGTGTTGGGAGCAGGAATATCTATTTAGAGCGCCCTATTTTATTAATTAAAATATTGATATTTGGCCCCAGTGTATCGATTCTCATATCGCACGGAGAAGGACAACGATATATTGCCCTATTGATATTTTGTCCCACCCCTATTTTGCGCCGACCATACCTGATGAGAGCATCAAGAGACAATGGCAACATCTGTTGTTAATGAATTTAGAAAATGTGTCAATTCAACCCAGGCTCATTGGAAATACCAATACCTATAAATGGAAATTTCACTGCAGTTTCACTACAGGCAGTAAAACACCAACAACTCTTTCATTCCTTTTCTCACAAATGAGGGCAGATTATCAATCAACAAATAATTATGTTTGCATGGTATTGAGCACAATACTTTCATGAACTCAAAGCACTTTTACTATAGTGCATGACTTGTAAATGAATACACTTTTACATTTGCATAATCTGCTCCATATGACGTAGTAAACTTGCTCAGTAGCTCGCCTGGTACAGAATTGCACTTGCGATTTACGAATGATTTTTTAAATGACTTATCGCGAGAGGAAACACATTTGGTTTTAGTCGCATAACATTGGTTAAATGGAAACGCTGTCATTTCGTAATAGTTTTGTCACTATATTTAGAAAAAAATCGCAAAAGTTTTGCGCAAATCTCTAATGGAAACGCGGCTATTGTGATTTGCCAACATTGACAACTTAAAGCTATTATTGATGTTTGCAGTGGAATATTTGACCAGAAAAGTTCAATTGACGGTTATTTCCATCAGTTACAGTTCGTTAGATAGCATTCTGTACGCTTTGAATGAGACACAGAGATAAAGTAGTGCGTAAGATGACTTTTTTTTGAATGACTAAATGATAGCATTTATTTGAATTAATTATCGAAAGAGAGAGAGAGAGAGAGAGAGAGAGAGAGAGAGAGAAAGAGAGAGAGAGACACATACCTGCCTCTGTTCAGCATCTCACTCTATATTAACAATGAAGCTGTGAGTTTAATACTTCAAAATAGCAAGGTTCCCCTCATTGCTGAGAAATATAATTTAGCGATTCAGTAGCGAAGCTATTTTATTAGTAAAAGCCGCTGGTAGCATTGATGATGAATTTCTGTGCTCCTGTGTGCGATATCCGTATATACTGTGTATATGTATATATATATATAGTCATCCTGCAGCACCCTTGGAAGTTTGCCAAAGACCCCTGTTTGAGAACCACTGGTTTATAGTAAATTTTTGTTTACAACTTTATTATGAACAATTGTGGTACTGTGTTTGGGCTTCCAAATTTAAATTCAAGGTCCTAAAGCAAAACCAACCAAGACCCACTGCGGTAAACAAGTGTGTTGCTTTCAAAGCGTCTCTGCGTTGCATGCTTAGATTGCTCAGATTGTTCATGCTGTGGCTGTACCTGGGAAATAGACTGTCAGGACAGAAAACGATAGATTGTGGCGTTTTAAATCAGGGGGGAAATCTCTCAGGCTGTTTTCCATGGGGAGCACCTCTCTGCTAATGATGAGACAAGCTGATACTACACACACACACATACACAGAAACATGGCACAACACGCTCACTCAAAAGGAGCAAACCTAAAAACAACAGGAGGTAAACCATGCCACGGTATTTTTAGTACAGAGGGTAACCAAAAATAAACCGCTATAATCCACAAACAAATATCAATACAGATGGTTAAACAAGCATCTGCAGCACCTGTTGAAAAGCGCTCAGATGAAATCATCATCTCTAAAGCCACAGTCTCTTGCTGATATCATCACTGCCTTGGTTACCATGGCCTCCCTTTACAGGAATCAATATCTAAAGACACTGTCCTCATTCCAATGCATGAGATTTGGGTCACAGCTGAGCAGTGCATGCAATTCAGCACATCAAGACAATATACCACTGGTGCATAACAATCAAAGAGACTGACTGTTTAGTTGTCAAGTTGTCACATTGGGAAGTTGACATTCTCATTGTTATTATTACACAAATTAACAGTTTGTTAATTATATAATAATAATAATATGCTATGGTTTCTGGTCAAAACAATGGTTTTGATGTTACTACCTTTTCGGGTTTTATTAATTAATCATATAAGTTATGCTAAAACGTCTATATCATGCTGTTTAGTGGCACGTTCTTATTGTGACAACATGTACCGCAATTGGGGCATGTTGTCACAAAAGATCAACGGTTGTTCAATTAACTGTAAATTTGTCCTAGACGAAAAGGTTGGAAAGGTTACAAAAACGTTTTTTTTTTGTAGCTAAGACATTAAACTGTGCGATTATACATAAATTTACTTTCAACAATAAATCCACCCTGAGAAATATTCACTGAAGTAAAAAAAAAAAAAAAAAAAGTGTGACTATAGCCACGGTTCACATATCCATTAGGTAGGCTACCCTTCGTAAACATAAAGATTATAGTTTTAGCTATTTAGTATTAACATGACATGAGTTCTAGATTGTGTAGCATCTCAATGGACTAGAATACAATTAAAACCACGTTTAATCAAAATACTATCAATATAAGCCACTGTCCTAACATGATGTATTTATAAAGCGCTCGCGCCTCCAGAGGAATGCGCGCGCTCAATCCTACTGCTGGTTAACGCCTTTAAACCTTCAGTTCAGACTTAAACAACATCAATATGGTGACAGTTTAGTGCTGAACTTAATCCTAAATGCTATTAAAACTGTCAACCCAGCCTATTCTATGTACAACTCTACAACCAAACTCTGAGAGCGCCTTTTTCCGCGAGCTCCTTCTGATTAAAAACAACGTAACGCAACTGCACCATGGACGTGTCAAACAAAAGCGACCCTTAACTGCAAACAATAATCATAATAAGAAACATAAAGAAACATATCAAGCAGTTTGGATTAGTTTTGGGCCATTAAATACTTTAAATACTCGCCTGGTAGGTGTAAAATCTTGTCCCGTTCGGCGGGTGCACCTTTGGGGAGTTAGTCCCCGTGTTCATGTCTGAGAAAATCATATTTCCCCCAATGCAACGCAGAGGTGATCAGCAGTATGTCTCCAGCTGCACAGTATGAATTAAATCCTCGTCGTCAAGTTCAACTGACCAGGGATCAGTGCCTCCCCAACTGACGCTGGACTCCTCACATCCACATATAGAATGACAGAAATGATAACTGCGCTCCTTTTAATGCACGCTGCATGAATAATAAGTCAGTGAAACGCTGACACAATCAATCAGGGATGTGAAATGTCAGTGATATACACAGCAGCAGCTCCATGATCACAGCACGGATGCTGTGTACCCTTGTGCTGGACCAGCCCATCTGTTCGATAAGCTGCTGCCTCCGAACATCATTATGCAGCATCACTGCCGGTAAACCAATCGGATATTAGAATCAGATGTGGGCGTGGCTACACGGGGACTCTCCCTGATGATGCTCAGAGATAGTGAGTTGCATATTTATGACTATGAGCTGCGATTATATGTTTTAGGGTCCCATAAACAAATATGTAAAAGACCTCTAGGGAAACAACTCCTTATTTTAAAGTATTCAATGATAACACCAGGTGCTAAGTACTTTGTGACTATTTTGTAGGGGGAAACCTGGGCTAGTTGTCAATTTTTACTCCAGTAAATATTTATCTATTTTTATATTAAACTAGACATATTAATATTTGTAATTGTTTAAAATATTGATAATGTCTATGCTACAATTAAATTAAATTTAAATTAAATTAAACTGTAAACAAATTATTTATCGCAAATTTATTCTTTTGTCAAATCAACTTTCTATTTATTAATTCTAATTCTATTTTTCTCCATTTTATTAACTCACATTTTTAATTTCAATGAACTCCAAATTCTAAGGCAACCAGATAACAATATTTTTTTTTTACAGTAGGCACATGCACTGAAGTCAAAGCAACAGAACATTTAATTTCCACTGCTTTTGTCCTGAATAAAAAAAGATACAGTAATTTAACATAAGCCCCGTTAATGGGCATGTTGCCAAACTACAGGGTTAGTTGTCACAGGTAACTTGAAAGCCATTTCCCCCCAAAAATTCCAATAAAATAAATAAAAAAAGTAAATTGTAAGTCATCACATAAAGTATAAAGCTGATAACAACAAAAGCTACATAGCCTTCCTAATTCAGAATGGTGTCTGTATATTAAATATAATACAATAACAATAAACTATTACTAAATATATAAAAACTTCATGTCTTCTGCTTGGCAAAGATGTCAGCAGACTTTCAACAAAAAGGCAAGCTATTACTCGTGTAAATTGACCAAGTGGGCACAGTTAATCCGTCGACTCTGATAAACCGATATGGGCGAACTATAAATCACAGTGGATGTTTTTCCCAACAGCACCAAACCTGTTGCTCTTCATTCAGAGAGTTCGTGGTCAGAAGTCTTTACTCTGACCTAAAACAAAATACTGAACGTGTGAAATCAGCACTAAAAGTATTAGTACAGAACAATTATTTAAGACGTCCAAATAAAACTGGATCCATTGTACTCAGACTTTCAAGGTCTCCAGTCCCAGACCTGCTTTTAAATACAAGAGTGTTTAGGATCAATATAATTGGCCAATTCACCTCTTTAAAAAAACGGCAATGCAACCATTTAGAATGACTTTAGCATTGACCAGGATAAGCTTCCTTTCAGTTAATAAAAGAGCTCTTTTTTACTTGAGGGACTCATTCAATTTGGCTCCATCTTGGCTTTTCTGAAAATACATGTAGCCATTGTTGAGGAAGATAATCAAATCTGCAAAGCCTGGATTAGCAGAAGTCCATTCACTGGACTTTATTCAATCATTTTCATACGTGCCTCTCTACATGTATGTGCCATGACGGTCAGCACACTCCTTGAACTGTACACGTCACATGACTCCATGAGTGCATTTACAGATTATAAACCAGTAACTATTCTGATGGGATAACCATGCGATACCTGTAGTTGACACTACAATCACAATTTGTGGTTACTAAGGTTTCTAAATGGTTTTAGCCGGATGTGATGCAGTTGCTAACCCACCCGTAAGACTCTAGACATGCGGTATCTCCTTTAAAGTATGGGATATTTCCTATTTAAGTGAAACTGGAAGTAAACATTACTGAAATTCACATCCAAAAGTGCATCTGAGGTATTTTTTCCATATTAATATATATTTTGTTCTTGTAGACCAGCAATCATCTATAAATGAGTTTCGGGTTTCAGTGTGACTAAAATAAAGAATAACGGTGCCATTTTTATGATTTCTGTTGTGATTCTATAAAGGTTTTAAACCCTTGTGAAATGTGCTTTAATCGAAACACTGACTCGTAACATTGTTTCCACTAATGGGCCTCAGCAATAGTCTTATGAGACAATACTACGAGGGCAGCAGAAAGATATGAACATGCTCCAATGGGTTATTTTGAGCATCTCTCCAAAATCTTTCCTCCCCAAAGGGGAAGAGGAGGTGGGACAGATCTCTGCTTCCAAATGTCCTGCCAGGGTACAGAGGCATAGAGATGCACCAGATGGGGCTTCTGAGCAACCTGAGAGGACACATAAAGAGAGAGAGAGCGAGAGCGTGGGCTCTCCCCTGGGTGCCAGGCCAGGAGGCTTGGATTGTGGCCGCAAAACATGCCAAGCCTTGTCACTCTCCCTGCTATAAAAACAGCAGCAGCCTCTGCTAGCACAGATGCGTCTCCTTCACTACTGCCTGAAAAACAATTCCAGTCTAGCCAAAGAGGATTTTTTTTTAACCCAAATATTTCTAAACACGTGTGATATGTCTAAATAATTATGACTTTTAAAAAAAAGATGTGTGTTGATGGAAATTAGCTGTGTGTGAAAGGACTTGGACTGAAAGCCTATTGGTTGAAAAACAGCCAATGAAATCTCTCTGTTCTGTTCTAATGACGTCACTAATATGATTACAAAGGAACTCTATCCAAGACTTCCCTGGTTCTTTCCAATGCAATCATTCAGCCTCTCGGATAAAAAAACAAAAGAAGAGTTCTGACGAGTCATGCGAGTCGATCTGTAACTAACTGCTCAGAATGTAAGATTTCTTTAACCTGGTGATTTGAGAAATAATGTTGTTTCAGCTTAAAAAGATGAAGTGCATGCACATTTTTCAGTGTTAAAATATTTTCTCCTATCCAATGTCCGATGCAGAGACAACTGTAAGTTTATAAAAACCTTTTCTCAATATTCGAATTTTTAATTTGGGGTTTTCATACGCTGTAAGCCATAATCATCAAAATTATAAGAAATAAAAGCTTGAAATATCTCACTTAGCATGTAATGAGTCTATATAATATATTAGTTTTACATTTTAAGTTGAATTACTGAAATAAATTAACTTTTGCACAATATTCATATTCTTCGAGTTTCACGTGTGTGTGTGTGTGTGTGTGTGTGTGTGTGTGTGTGTGTGTGTGTGTGTGTGTGTGTGTGTGTGTGTGTGTGTGTTTATACTGCTAATCAAATAGATTTGTACAGAATATATACAGAAATGTCATTCAGTGCTCAAATATTTACTACAACAATCTTATCAACTATCATATTGTTTATAAGTGCAATAGCAACTGTAGAACTGTATGAATGAATATTCTCTCATCATTTTGCCCACCTATTAAAAGTCTAAGAAATCCACATTTACAAGCTTCAAAAAGTAACATGAACGTAAGAGTTTTTGTATATCAGATTTAATGTAGGCATTTATTCACATATAAATATTAGTCAATGCACACATATAGTAGGCTAAAGCTCAACCTTTCTTGCATGACACTGCAAGAGGGCAAACCTCATCGGTTATTGTGTGTCAAGAAAGCAAGTATGAGCTTTAGTTTATCATATTTGATGTGCCATGTGCATTGATCAATGCTTATACTGTATATGAACAAAAGCCTCATGGGTTTGGAAGTAAATGGTGACTATTTTCATTTTTGGGTGAACTACTTATTTAACAGAACTATTTTTTTTTTAAAAGATGTATTTCTACAATGGCATTGAAATTATGAATCCCTACTACACAGTCATACAGTACTATGCAGTATATACACACAGCACAACAAGTGCAGTACAGAGAACCTCATCTGCATTCATTCATGTTTTTAACCACAGAAATAGAACAAAAAAGACCCCCTCCTTCCAATTAGCTTGATCATCTCCGACACACACTCCGATCTGAGCCTTAATAGGATGTGCAAAACATGAGTGCTCACAACAATCAAATGGGCAAAACAAATCCATTTCCAGTTTCTAGGTGTTCACTCATCCGTCCGATTCCATAAGGACTAGCAAGCATCCGTGCCTGAAAACACTACACCACAATTAGAGCCGTTATTTAATAGCATGTCAGTGTGTGCGTGTGTGTGTGTGTGTGTGATGTCTAATTAAAAGGAAACATCTAACCTTTCTTTAGCTTGTTGCAGACAGGTAAACTGTCCTTATTAGAGTCACTGCCTACAGAGACACAACATCCCTTTCCACAGATATAATATTAACACATATTGATTCTAGTACCTGAATATCTCCAAACACATCCCCTTATTGCTAAATGCAATGTGCATGCATCAATCACAACAAATTATACAGTCCAACAATGATTCATATATGTGTTAATACAGGGTTATTCCTTTATACAGTATGTAAGATACTCAGGGAACATAAATCTCCAGAGTATTATTATGTGTCTTGAAACACTATCATCGAATGCTCACTTAAACTAAATCCATAAGAAGCTAATACTTTAATTAAATGTTAAATGTAATCTTTAGAAAATCTTTTTCACACTGTACATT